>NW_018164565.1:1373998-1381834 GCF_001263595.1 Phalaenopsis equestris | reverse complement strand
TCGGCTCGTTAGGCTTAACGAACGAGCCGAACACGAGCTGCTTAACGAGCCGAACACGAGCTGTTCACGAACAATGAGCCAAATTGACAGCCCTAATCAGGAGTCCTAATATTTCTGATGCAGCTTTGTATCAGGACTTCAATCAAGATATGTCACGTGTACAGACAGACTCCCAATTTAATATATGGGTGGGTCTGCCTGTACACGTGATAGACCTTGATTGGAGTCCTGATGCAAAACTGTATCAGGACTCCTCATACAATAATTTTTCATATTTTTTAATGAGTAAATTAAATAATACTTAAATATAATTAATTATCGGACAAGTAAATCTGAATTAAAGAAAAGAAACATCATATTTTTCAATAACGATATAAACTATTGCTAAATTACAGCATTAGCATTTAGATAAGTATATGTGCATACAATATTGAGTAAGAGGTCCTTTAGCTTTAACTTGGCTTCGAATTTTAATAGTTTTGTAAAAAGGTGGATTTTATTATTGAGAAATGTTCCATCAAATATTTAGTATTTGGAAAAATTAATTTTCTGTAATCTTGAAGACATACACAAAAGAGAAATATACATATAGTTATAGTAGGATATATCAAGTTGAGGATTATTTACAATGTTTGGGCTTTTTAACATAAATAGATGTGGTTATAATTTAAAAATGCTTCAGAGTCCTTTTTACAAAAGTAGTTGTTAGTTCATGATAACATTAAATTTTCTTGTGCAACAAATCAATCATGTAATATCATATTTATTATATTTGGCTTCAAATTTGGGTCTAATCAAATAAGATTGGTTTCAATTATATAAGAAATAAATCATAGCTAAGCTTTTTGAGAGATTTTGCCTCAGACATCTAATGAGCGTATTAAAGACATTTAGAGCACAGAGGAAGAAGATTGGAGAAGAAGGCTGAAAAAAGTTCTGTGATGTATCACTCTTTTGAATTTCTTTTTCATACCAATAAGCTTACTATAGGTGTTTATTTTATAGGAATAGGAGACGAGGATTCTTGGTATTAGACTGCTAAAGTGCTACAACACTCGGAGAAGTACTTTGTGTTGCACTACCGTTGGAAAACTGTTACAGTTTTATCGGTAAACTGTCATTAAAGCGTCGGTTAACCATAAGAACATACCAACGGTTTTGTCTGTAGTAAAAGCGTATCACTTTGTGCTGATTTCGCTTATTTGATAGACGGTCGGTAAACCATCGACACATAAGCAAGGAGTCTTAAAATCTTCAGTAAGCCGTCGAAAACCTGTAGCATCAGGAAAAAAAAAGTGATGCCCTCTTTCAACATAACAATTTACACACCTGTAGTCATAATATTACAATCAAAACCCAGAACAACACAATATCAAAATTAATTAACACATAAATCACATATAGAAATAAAAGAAAGAAATTGAATTAAAACAAACGAAATGTACAGCTGCAAAATAAAAATAATATTAACTCACAATAAGTTGTTCAATACACAAACAAACAAAAAACCCCCTACTCATCTTCCTTATCATCTTGTCTCCTCTCCTCTTTATCATTATCCCATCCCTCATCTTGCACTGGCTCCTCCCTTCATACAATTCTGAATGCAGTACCTCTTCGATATCTGCCCTCATCTCCAATCTCAGGGCAGCTACTTGGGCATCAACCTCAACAACAACCTGACAACACATCTCCTTCTCCAGTGAAGTGGAAGTGGATGCACGAGATGTGTTAGAGGCTGAGCAGGCATCATAGTCCGACACCTGAGAGTCCAACCTGTAGACCCTGCCCTTCTTCTTCCCATCGATAGCCTCCCTCCAGAGCTCGTACTTAGAAGGATCGTGAGAAGTGTCTGAACCACAAGTCGACTGCTGTGAGCGGCTTTCCTTGAGCCTCTGGAAGACCTACTACAAAACACATGATTAATGAAAGTGAGAGACTAAATAAATTTCCATATTTATTTGAATTGTATAATTATTAAACTTGTGAATTACTTGGATTGTCTGCGATCTTCTGTTCACCCATGACTGATTCGACAACGCCTATGGGTGTGCTCATGTAACTCTATAACACTTGGCTCTCATCCTTTCTCCAGTGTCTATTAGTGTAATGGAATCGTTAGTATACATTTAATGTAAACTAAGATTTAATGCAAAAAAAAAAGTTTACCAACCTCCTCTTGTACTCCTTATGTGGGAGAGCTCCACTGGTGTGATTTGAGGATCTTATGCCCCCACAGTCAGAGCGGCGGTTCAACTTTGCTTGCTTTCTCTTACTCTGATATTCAGGAGAGTCCCAGGCCCTAAGCGGTGCGATAAACACATCCTTGCCTAGCCACAAGGGGCTCTCACGTGTCTGGTGTATATCACCGAACTGGTCATGCAGATGATCACTCCCCTTTTGTTCGAAGTTCCTGCGAATGTGTGCCTCCTCCTTGGCAATAACCATTGTTTCTGTAAATTTAATTAGAAATTGTCAGATTCATAAAAAATAAATACATACAAGTAATTACTTTGTTGGGGTTTATCTTCGGGGTTGTTTGGGATCAATTTTTATTTGTTATTTTTTGTTTTGGAAAACAAAAAGCATGAAACAAACAACAAAATAGTGTTTGTTTAACCATTTTTTATTTTGTTTGTGTTTTTTATTTTAGAAATAATGCTCTATTTTTAAATATCCAAAGCATAAAAAATATGTTTTTACTGTTTTTAAAAGACCTTAAACAGGTCTGTCTCTAAACACAAATTATAAACAAGTCTGCAGAAAATGCAAGTCGCCGCCCGCTGGTCACCGTTGCTTGCCACATCCTGCCGCCGTCTGCACCGTCGTCTGCCCGCCGCTCCCCGCCCACCGCCCCCCTTCGTCTGCTCGCCTCTAGCTGTCGTCCGCTTGCCTCTCCCCGTTTGTCGTCCGCCCGCATCCTGCCAGCTGCCGATTGCCCGCCCGTTGCGCGCCACAACATGCTGTTGCCGCCCCCATCATCGTGGCCGCCCCATCTTTTCAGTAGCTGGTTGCCGTCGTCCGCCTGTAGCTTAAAGTGGCCAATAACATTATCAAAACCCAAATCCTACTTTTGAACATACACCCAAAGAAATTTGTAATAATAAAAGATCTATCATTTTAAGTAGTTGATTTATCTATATAATTTGCATGAAAGTTTTACCAAAAATGTGCTATAATAAATATTTTAAATAGGAATGTATATGAGTAATTAATGACAAACATGTCGAAGCACACATCAACAACATTGACAAGATTGCACATGTAAGACGTAATAGATATGCAATACAAAATATCTAAAGCATTTTGTAACTTCAGTATATGTTCTACATTCTTAATGAAATGCTCATTATAGTTGCATGTTCAAATTTGCTACTCGACAATGTGAATAAATATGAAAACAATGTCTCCGCCCAATTAGTACATTCATGACCGTATATAAAGTGTTACATTTAATGAGATGTGCTAATAATATATATTATTATTTAGAGAAATATTACAGCGTCAATTTTGGATAACTCAACGATATTTTTTAAAGCTTTTCCCCGATACGAGGTAGCATCTTCATGACTTTGAGAGAAATGAATTATTTATCATTACAGAGTTTTATCAAGAGAGCATTCAACTTATAAAATAAAAAGTGAGTCATACTCAGAGATATGTCATATATTCTTTTACATGGAGACATCATCTTGAAACATGTTGATTTTAGGTCTTAGATGAAGATCCAACAGACATACCTGTAAAATATTTTAACATAGGGAATTTAAATCAATGCTCGAGAAAGATTTTTATGTGATTGACTTCAACATATACGATGGTGATGGTGTTCAAGAGATGATCCAGTTGAAAAAAGATAATATAGATACTTTAGTGAATTAATCAGGTATATCTAATAAGATTTTGTAATGTCCTCGTGCCGTTGATGTTTACTTTTTCAGTTGTATTGAGGATTGATCGATATCTATTTTTTTTTTCCATAAGTTATAACTTTAGATATGTATATTTTTTGCTTATATATGATTTTTTCTGATTATGAACCCTATTTTTGTTATTGTTCTATTGCAAAGGTAGTTTAATGTGTTAATTAAAAGCGTAATATATTATAATCTAAAAAAAAAATGAGGTCATGGCCACTAAGTACTTCAAGAACTCTGTACTGCCATTATAGTATGTGGTGTTCTGAATAGCATTAAGAAAATAATGTGGCTATGAGATGAATTTTATTGATGTCCCAAAAATAAGACATGTGAAGATTGAATGTTTTTTTTTTTAAGGGTTGATGATATAGACGTATTCGCTTGAAATAGCGAACAAACCAGTAGAGATGTTACATATAGAAAAATATTCTGAAGACATGATCATCTGAACATGCGTGAACATCATTATGACATTACTGGTTATTTTTTGTGATTTTTATAATTATATCATATTATGTATGAAACCATGACTTGCAATTGATGTATTGAAGAAATTTGAACTTATGGTGTGTTTTTTATAATACTGGAGTTATTTTTGTTAACACAATACAATTATTTTTCAAATCGCAGTCATTCAACTAATTTACATCCATAAGGGCATAACTGTCCTTACATCAGAAACAACGTGATACAATAAATTATCTGAATAGCCTCACTATTATTCCATTAACAGCTTTCTGGCGAAGTTGTTGTTTTTAAAAAACAACTTCTTTAAAAGCAGCAACCGCCCTAAACACATTCTAAATGAGCAACTAAACAAATAAGCTTTTACCTTATTTTATGATTTCTTAAATAATAATTTAATTTAATATGATATAAATGAGCATTCTTGTTTATGAATGCAAATAAAGTTGTTCATTAATTAGCATTTTAGCGAGTCGTTTGGTGAGTTTTAATTCATACTGTTTGTGAATAAAAACTAATCAAATAATGAGTTTTAAGAGCTTATTT
Organism: Phalaenopsis equestris; assembly: GCF_001263595.1. Taxonomy (NCBI): domain Eukaryota; kingdom Viridiplantae; phylum Streptophyta; class Magnoliopsida; order Asparagales; family Orchidaceae; genus Phalaenopsis; species Phalaenopsis equestris. Next base: position 1,376,903 of record NW_018164565.1, on the reverse strand, counting down.
GGGATCTTCTTTTTTTTTTTTTTCCTTTCGTTTTAAAACCATATTTTCTTAATGTGTTTTTAACAAGTTTTTCTTATTTATTTCTAAAAATAAATAAATATATTTGAAATACTTGAAATATTTTTTTGGGTGTTTTGAGCGTTTTAAAGAACAAATATATCTTAATCAAACATACCAAATATATTTTATTTCAAATCTAAATATAAAAAAAATAAAATAAAAACTAAAAATAGAAATAAGAAACAAAAGTGATCCCAAATAGTCATTTAACTTATTGATTTTTATGACAGAGTATTAATTAAATTATTCAAACTTATTTACTTAATCAAATGGACTCAATCGGGCTCTTATCGAGCTAGCTAAGCAAGACGCGTATTTTCTGTCCGGACACCTGACGTACATCTACGTGCGGCGCAGGTTATTCCTTAGTTTTTTTTCAGGCTATTTCTGGGTTATTTTCAATAATCCTGAAATAACCCAGAAATAACCCAAAAATAAAGCCCGCGGGTTATTTATGAGTTATTTCGAGATTATTGAAAATAACCCAGAAATAACCTGAAAATAACTTAGGAACACCCTGCGCCGCATGCAGAGCTACGTCAGGAGTCCGTACAGAAAAATTTTTGCTAAGCAAGAGATAGCTTATCGAGCTCTCGATTTATTTACGTCACTACGGACAAATTTGAATGCAAATTCTAAGATTTAAATACCAAAAATAAATCTCAAAATGTTTTGTTAATAATTTTAGAACTTTCATTTGAGCTATTTTGGCTAGTTAACCCTACGCCCAAACACAATTTAAATAGTGATTTTCCGAGAGAGAGAGAGAGAGAGAGAGGGAGGGAGGAGAGGCGCTCGTGAACCTGTTGACAAGGGCTGCATGCATATCCAGTTGCGTCAGGAAAGCAAGACATGACAGCGAGTACCCGAGCGTTACCCTCCTTTTTCCCATAATAGAGCCCGCGTCCTCCCAACCGTAATTTTCGAAGGAAAATAAAAAAAAAAATCCGAACAGGCGAATGTGGGCCTCTTGGCAATGGCCGGTCAGCGAACGAATTACTTATAAATTATTTAACTATATGTATATTATTAGGGCTGTAAAATTAATTTGAAGATCATTAATCACTTTTAAAATTGATTTAAATTTTAGCTCGAATTGAAATAAATGGTCTGAGCTATGAGTTAAAATTTTGGATGAAATTTTTTTCGAATCACCTCGACTCGAAATCAAATTGTTAATAGCCCTTATAATATTTCGGCTGAGAATTGGCAAACTTAGCTCAAAGATTTTTAATCTCTCGAAAATTAATTTGAATTTTGTCTTGGATTAAAATAAATAAGCCCACCCACAAGCCAAAATTTTGAATTAAAATATTTTTTATCCGATTTTAAGCTGGCTCAAACTCAGCTCGAAATAGGATCGTTAATACTATATAATATATTTAATTATCTGAGCTAAAGTCTAACTTAACATAATTTAATTTTTAATTTTTAATTTTTTTGGATCCATGAGATCCTAAGATGATAGTTTAATAAGTGGCAATGAAATGATGATTTATTAAAAAATATGGATATAATAATGCACCATAAGAATATAATATATAATAAAAAATAATAATGCACAAATTGCGCTGGTTGGTGGACCCCGGAATGCTAGGGACAGTTATATTGAAGCTTAACAGAAGGGTATAAGTGGCAATGCAGATAGAAGATTCCGAGTGTCGCTAACATTTCAAAGTCAGCATCGTTGGCAATTATTTGTCAATCAAGCAAGACAATTTTTTCTTAAATTTTCTAAAATAATGAAAAAAATAACTCTTGTAAAGTATATGACATTTTTGTTATTTTTGACAATTTAGTAAGCACCGAATCACTTTTAAGTTTAACCAGGATATATATATATATATATATATGTATATATGAGTGGAGCCAAATTGAGATGAAGTTGATAATGAGCTCTCATGTCTTTTTTTAGAGCTACAAGCTTCTGCTAAAGAGCAGTTGGTCATGTAAATGCTTTCTCGATGAACTGCCATGACAATTCTTCCTTTTTTTCCAGCCATCAATCACTTAGATGGCCTTCATAGCAATTTTATTTGAGCTTGCCAACCGACTCATGAGCATGTTGTTGGTATTGTAAATTGAGGTCGAGTTTAGCATGAAATGAGCTTAGTTTGACTTGTTTAACACTGTTAGATTTTAAGTTGTCATTTGTGAAAACACACCGAGATTTTGAGCAAAGTGAAGGAAAGGAGGAAAAGAGAGCACAATAAGCTTAGAATTTTTTTAGGGAGGATAGAGGGAGTGACCCAACCCGCAACTACGCAGATTTTCTTAACTCCAAAAGATTACTAAAAATTTAGCCCAAATTATATTTAGCGGCTAGTGTGAGGCACAACATACCGGTAAGGTGCAGTGTGATATATATATATTGTGTGTCATATATCACACTTGCACTTGCACCTGCACCTTACACCTTGCACCTTTCACTTGCACGTTGCACTTGCACTTGCATCTTATATCTTGCACTTGCACCTTGCACTTGAACTTGCATCTTATATCTTGCACTTGCACCTGCACCGACACCACTTGTGCCTCTATCGGTTATCCCAAACCGGTCACATCACTTGGTGTTCAGCCGGCTACCCCGATCCGGTTGACACAATACTTTGGTTTGACCAGATGCTCAATCTGGATCGACCTACCACTTGCTCCTTTACATGTTGTGTATGTGCATATACATGTTTGTCTGCATGATCGATATCATCTCCTTGAGTTGCATTCTTTTGGGTCACTGTCTTACAAGTATACCCTCTTTCGGGCCCCTACCACTACGGCATGCCTACCTTCTGGTCATTGCCTTACCGGCATACCCTCTTTTCGGGCCGCTGCCGCCCCCGCACTG
>NW_018164565.1:1361298-1371862 GCF_001263595.1 Phalaenopsis equestris | reverse complement strand
CGATGAGCCGCTACCCATTTCGGGATGTGAGAGACTCACTCTCTGTCCGATGGCTTAGTGTGAGCTTTGAAGTATTGGGACTGTTCCCACACGGAATAACCTTCATTTGATTTCCTATACCCCAGGTCTATGATAATATGAAGCGAAACTCCTTTTATCGAGAGTATTCTTGGGTATCCCCCAAGATGTAATTAACCAGTAGGAACACGTTCCTCTAGGAGTGCTCTTGACCCCAGAACAGGTACATACACCTGACTCTCTGGTTATGGGTAGTCTATGTAGATACTTCTTTCGCGGATATTGATTTAAGGTGACTTCGCCCGATCTTGTTTGGGCGGACATTCTTAACCTATCCTTGCGAGGTTTATCGCACGTAGACTACTTTTTCTCTTGTTTGTCACTTTGTCGTATGTCCCTTCTTATTTGATTCCTCTCCTCTTCGAGTCATTCATTTGGTTCGGGAGGGAGACTTATTCGAATGGGGGAAGTATACGACGATCGACAAGCTGGCGACTCCCTTTTAAAATAAAAAAAAGAGAAAAATGAACGGAAACATGACCCAAATTTGACCTGACACAAAAGTGATTTATCTTAACCTGACTCGAATCTTAAATGGATTAGAATGTCTAATCCGAATTTGACCAGCCTTCAACCAGCTAATGCAAACTCAACTCATATAACTCGTTTAACATATGACATGCTAGCTATTTCGGTCAAGTACCAGTAGATTTTGAGTCAATCTTGGAATAGCAGGTTAATTTCAAATTTATTTTCAGCGAGTGACCCAGCTTAAGGTTTATCTCAATTTAATATATCAAACCAACCCCTACCCACAAAATTAAAAGAGTTAGAATGCCTAACTTGAACCCGACCTAACAATTACTTGGGTCAAACCAAATCCAATTTTTTTTAGTCAAGTTTGAGTCAAGGTAACGTGTCATATTAATTTTTGATAACCCTACCATATACTTCTGCAAAATGTAATAAGAATTTTTTTTTATTCTATCAGATTAAGAGATAACCAAAAATTGAAAATTATAAAATTTGTTTTAAGATAAGTATAATAGATTGTCATAAATAAATCTAATATTTTTTTATTTAAAAACAATTTTTAATTATTTTAAATTTATTATGATAAAATTAATTATTATATATCCTCATCCAAAAGATTAATCAAGCATCATTTTAGGAATTAATAAAAAGATGTGGTATTGAATTTAGAATTTATAATTTATATATGGCAAAAAATGTAGATGTCATTTAAGCCAAAATATTAATTTACTTTTGTAAGAAATTGCCTCTTTAGAAGTTTAAGCCATGCACATGATTTAGTAATGAAAAATATTGTTAAATAATAAGATTATCAACTTTACTTAAAAATAAAGGGAGAATTTATTGATTAATGGAGTGTTGGATTGTTAATGATTATTGAAAGAGAGTTTACCTTTACATTTTATAAAATTGTTTCACGTGTCGATAAGATAAGCCAAGAATAATTCATAGAAAGTGGGTGCCTTGAGCCATTAAATTTATCTTGAAGTGATGAAAGATGGTGTGCTTAATTGTTCTTCTTATAAGATTTAGTCATTAGCGACCATAAAATGAGCATTGATCTTTAGTGGTGCAAAGGGCATTGGCAATCGTTGCCAACCATGTGCAAAATGATGGCTTTGGATTGCTTGATAACAATGGGTGCCAATCTTAGTGACAAAAAAGGCATTGATCTTGTTGGAGATGGAAGATGTCAGCTTATATGACAACATTATGCATTGTCAATTATGACAATGACATGTGTTGCTATTGGTGGTAATTGTAGATGTCACCTTTGTGGTGTTGGTGTATGTTTGGTGTTTCAGTGGTGGTCTTGGTGATAATGATGTATATCAACCTTGGTGACAATGATGCACATCAACTTTGGTGGCAACATTCTGATTGTGTGTTATTAGAAATGATAGGCATCAGGTATTATAAATTTGGCAGGCATTAGTGTTGGCGGAAATGATGGGATTTGATATTGAGGATAATAACAAACAAAGACATTGATGACAACACGTGTTAACCTCGGTGCTGACATTAAATAATAATCACGATGGTGGGTGCCAGATTTCACTGGTGATATCGAGCATCGATGTTGAAATTAATGTTAAGTGATAGTCTTACAAAAGAACTGTCGACGAGTTCATCTTCTTCATCCTCTACCATCCTATTTTTTTCCTTTTTCATTATATGTAGATTTCAGTTTATGCTGCTAACGAGATGCACTGATTTACGAGCGACGATTGTGTGAATTAAGCTTGATATGCATTTCTGGAGGCTTAGCAGTTTAAGAATTTGATTCTCTGTGCACCTTATTTTAATTTTGCCCCCTCTTTTCTATTTGAGAATGTTCAAGCTCTTGTTTTGATCTTCTGTTATGGTGATTTCTGGCTTTTACACTTCAAATTGATGAAGTTAGTCTGAACTGGTGAGATTTAACTCTTCGTCCAGCTACCCAATTCTTTCTCCTTTGGTATTATTTGTTTAGTTATCATCCTTTCATCTATTTGCAGCCCTTTTTTTCTTTGGTACTGCACAAATTACAATAATTTGTTATCTTTTGTCCGAATTATCCATGCATGGCTTCGCTTGATATATGACTGGCTTCATGGTTATATGCCTCATATATCTTTATTTGGTTGAGTTTCATTGGTGGAGTTAGATCCATATGTGGTGATTAGTGTTACCTAGGTGATGTCTTCAATGAAGAAAAGCAAAATAGTCTATATCTCTACAGAATTGGGCAGAGTCATGTCTTTTATGTTCAAAAAGAAAAGAAAGCTTTGAATGCATGAAATTTGTTCATTCACCTATAATGTAAATTTACAATAATTTTGTAAATTTATATGTTTCCTTTGTTCAGATAATGATTTATGTTTTTAATTTGATTTATGTGGTTGACTTATGTTCTGCAAAATAATAATTACACTTCCATTGTTTTTCATGTAAAAAATCTACCCTGCCCAACCTTTTTTGAGAAAACTATAAGTTTAATCAATTTTCTATCCTCAGAATTACTCTGATCGAATTTTTAGAAGTTGACAGTGTGATCCAATGCCATTATTTCTTTTTTGCAGTCTTACACATGCAGAGAAATCTAATTTATGTCAATATTTACTTATCATTTCAGTTCTTACAAAATAATTTTATTATATTTCAAATTGTTAACGCTAAACAATAAACATGAAAATGATCTGTGATCTACAACAAGAAGTAAGTGGCATATGAGATTTTAATAGATATCAATGAAACTAATGGCTAATAGGATCTATATTACAATTTTTAGAAAGGAAAACCTTCAGGTGATCCAATCCATGGAAAATGGTGTAGTTGTTACCAGTTGTTTCTGTCTCATCCTCTCGAACTGAGAGTTTAAGGAATATAATATTAAATTCATAGCAAGATAAGGGAATGAAGTTTGGGTGATATCTTCTTTCTCTTGTGTCAATGACAGAGTTTTTAAGAGCACAAGCAAATCATGTTTCATTTGTTGAAATGATTATTATTTGAATATTGAGGCGCACATATAACCTATTTTTTATCATATAAAGATGTCCAGTTCTTTGTTTCTCAGCTTCTTCTTTAGGCTTTACTTTCTTATGTTATGGTTCTTTTTCTGTTGTCTAAGTATTATACTTTACTATTTATAGTAATGCTCTTTCTTTTTTTTCTTATGAAGTGTATGTATTTCATGAACAATGATGGTCTATGTATTTCATGATCTCAGCCAAGTTAACTCGTTAGTTTATGGGTTCTTCTGTGGCTGCTTTTTCAGTGGCCTACTATTAAATTGGTTTCCTCGTCATTTTTTGCTGCTGCTTAAGAAGTTATCAGTGGTGAGATTGAACTTTTGACAATGATGTGTTAGAATGTTTTGGTTTTAAAAAAAGATGATATCTTTTTTCGAATAAAGAAAGAAAATGCAATAACTGGAGCAGTGGTTTAAAGTTCCACAACGGTTCTATAATTATTTTTTTGCTAGCGGATGCAGGAAATTGCAGAGAGTTTCTTGCTCCCCATTTTCTCTTGATCTTTTCTACTTATGCTTTGATCTCTGTTAATCTCTCTTATGAGAAATCCTCCATTAAAGGAACTGCTTTAAAGTGGTGTTTTTCCCATCTTCTAACAATAATCTGCTGCAATGGAACTGACAACTTGAGTTCTTATTAACTTTTCCTCTTTTTAATAATTTGATACCAGAGGAGAAGAAGAAGCCCATACCACAAAAGAAATGATAATATTATTGCTGAACTTTAATAGGATTACACACACAAACTCTTGACCATAGAAAAATAACAACACAAACACGAGCAATGGAACTGACAAACCAAGTTCTTATTAACTTATTTTTCTTTTTCTTTAGCACTTTCAATACTCAATGTTAAGTGAGTTGTGTATCTGAATTTTTGTACTATTTTGAAGTGAATTTCTGTTTCTGAAGTATCAAATATAAAGATGTCACAGTTTCATTTCAAACAACTTTACTAAACAGGAGTAGAATGGTCATTTTTTCAGAAATAACTGCCCTGCAGCTGTTTTCCTGCACGTGTTTTCAACACACCTGAAACAAACAACCAGTCAGCTTCCCCGCAGCAGTTTCCCCATAACAGCTTTCTGAGGCAGCAAAGCTGCTGCTGCCCCAAACAGACACTTAGTGTCCATCATGTCTTAACCATGCTAGCAAAGGTTGGTGTCAATGTTATTAAAAAAATTTGTTAGTTCAAGTATTTTTGCAAAATTTCATACATAATTTTCATTTTATTTTGTTAAGTATAAATCAAGTCACGAAACACTTCATTTAAATTTATGAAAGTGTGGTTGCACGTGTAGAAGAGTGAGAAGTATGGTTGTTATTAAAGTGTGGATTTATGATGGCTAAATCGGAATAGTGAAAATCCCAGTCATGTGTTGGCAATTTGTGAATATAAACATGATATTGATGGAATCATATAAAAATTATATTCCTTATTTGATATATAGCTTGCTTCAATTCATGTACTTAATTTATTTACTTATATATTTATTTTATTTTGGTAAGCTTAAATGTTTTGGACGTTTACCTTATTCTTATAAGTTTAAAGTGTTATCATATAACATTGCTTACTTCACCTTACATGTATTTTTTTCATAACTTACCTATCGAGTATTGTTAGTAAATAAATTATGTACAGTTGAAAAAACCATTAATTATATGTTCGATTGCCATAAATCACTCACTTAGGCTAATCATTTTCTAACTCTATTATTAAATTTATATTGTGTCTATTATAGGATTTGATTAATAGTTAGTATGCATAATCTAATAGCCTTGAGTGATATAAAAATTATAATTGTGATTATAATTTGAATACTCTAAGAAGCAGTCCATTCATTAAATGTAGATAAGTACCCCTACTCTTATAAACTAGTTGCATAATTAGATTTGTGATTAATTGTTAATTTGTTCAATAAATCTAGCTTTCATTTTATGCTAAATCACTATTTCTAATTATCTAACATATTGTATAAACTTGATTATATATCAAGCTTCCACTCATTAATTCATATATATATATATATATATATATATATATATAACATCACATCATTGAGATCCTATTCTAGATGGTCAATTGATTGTCTTAAAAAATGGAGGCATTCATAAATTTTTTTGTTTATTGGAAAAATTCTCTTACCTCTCCCCAGGACTTGTGATTGATTTAGGACAAGTAGTGATGCTTGAGCCTATGCTTGTATTAATTATATGTGAATTCTTTGAAGATGGGCCGGAGTGCTAAGGCAAAGTATCTTAATCATCATGATGATGATCATCATCAATTTTAATATTTGATACATATAACATTATAGTTTTACATTTGATGTTTTATTTATTTGCATTCTGTTGGACGGCTTTGTTTCACCAAGTCATCATGTTATGAGATATTTTGGGTAATTTGTGTCATTTTAAATATTTTAGCTTGCAAACTGGCCATCCTATATGCCTTGATCGGCCCCTTCATTTTCCTCGCTTGCATTTAATTTAGAGGGATTTACACACATGGTAATCTAAAATTAGGATTTACATATTCAAAACCTAAGCTTCTCAAAAAGGACATCTAAATATGAACAATTGCAGGTTTAAAAATTGCAGGTCCAAAGAACAATGCAATGATTAAATCTCATAATTGTAACTTGTTTTATTACAATCCTATCATTGTGATTACGAGAAATAAGTGGCAAAAGCACCCTTTAAGTTCATCCAAGGATAACTTATTCAAGCTGCTCAAGAAAGGAACAGGCACGCAGAAATTATTCTTCTCAGAGCTGTAAAACAGCAATAAATGCACCATCATTCAACATTCCAAGAGGAAAGGGGAGGGGTCTCAGAGTTTTTCCAGGTCGCCATTCCGGTGCTATATCTATCACCCTTCACAGCATCTTCAGAAGCATATGATTCAAGTTCAGCTATCTCTTCAGTCGTAAGCTTCACAGATAGTGCCCCAACATTCTGATTGAGGTTTTCAATCTTGGTAGTGCCAGGAATGGGGACTACATCGCTTCCCTGGTGATGCACCCAAGCGAGTGCAAGTTGTGAGGGCGTACAACCCTTTCTGGATGCAATTTCATTCACTCGCTCAAATATTTCAGCATTTTTTTCTAAATTCTCAGGTTGAAATCTTGGCAGCATCTGCAATTTATTAATTTTAGAAATACCCTTAAGTTAGTTGAGTTACATTCATCACCAAGAAAAAGCAAAGGGATATTTAGATCTCATTGTAAGCTGGATAAAACCAAGACATGCAAAATAGATTGCTAGTTTTTTTCTGCAGGAAATGGAATTATTCTAAAGGGAAAAGTGGCCAATCGGTCCAATTGTAATTATTTAATAAGCTATAAAGCATACTGTAAAATTAAAGAAAAAAAATTCCAAGTACAAATATATGCACCTTGCGGACGTCTTCGCTGGATAGCTCATCAACTAACTTCGGCCCACAAGAAAAGAAGCCCCTCCCAAGTGGGCTGTATGCAACAATGCCTATTCCAAGTTCCCTGTTAAGTAGATAAAAGAGGGAAATTGCTTACGGGCAAAAATTTCATCAACCCCCTCCTCCATTCTGACAATGCCAAATGGATATAAAACAAACCTGCAGGTAGGAATGATATCAGCCTCAACATCCCGTGACCACAAAGACCACTCTAGCTGCACTGCAGAAATTGGATGAACTGCATGCGCCCTCCTAATTGTTGAAGCAGAAGCCTCCGACAATCCTATATATTTTATCTTCCCTTCCTCCACTAGTTTCTTAAGTTCTCCCACCTGAAGATTAAATGGTGAAATTCGCAACTAGGATTTATCAAACAAATTCTTCCGAATTATATATTTCAGCGTTGTGATAATACTAAATGAACATATCAAAGAAAAGGACAACTTTTTATATATTAGCTTATATATCATCATCATCATTAATCTTATCGCAATTTTTTGGTGTCGGCATGTGAGCATATGTATGCCATCAACATCATTATCATTGGCTTATAAAAGCTAATATAAATGTACTTTAGGGCCCAATTGCAATTCAAAAAAACTTATAAACATATAATAAACAATTTTTGTACCTTCAAAGTACTTAGAAGCATGAATTTCGATGCATATTGTATTAAAAATTTTACAGAGTCAAACTAAGATAACTCAAACTTCAATTTCAACATTTTTTTTTGTCAAACATGACATCTCTATAATACGAACCCCCCAAAAACAATAAAATTAATTCAATCAGAGAATAAAGAAATTTGGATCAAGCACTGGAAGTAGGATTGGAAATCAAAACTTTAAAGTACTAATTAAAAAAAGGTCAAATGATATTCAAATTTAACATGTTAATAATTAAATGTAGTGTCTCGAAAAGAAAAATTCAAAGAACCTAAGATTACATAATGTTGAGATCATCAAGATACTTAAATATTAAAAGAATTATTTATGATAAAAAAGTTAACATTAACGATCCCATGGAGTATTTTGGGATTTTGGCTAAATTTACCAAAAAGTCTTTTTTTCCCAAAACAACATAAATATGACCCCATTTGCAATACGAAAGATACACTATAGAATAACTTTAAGTCAACCACCAATCTTCATCATCAACCTCCTCCGGTGGTTGTTGTAGCCAAACTACTATCTTACGACTGATGCAACCTAACTACTAACACATGATTATTTTTGCTTAATTATTATAACTAAGTTAAAACTCTATAATCTCATCTTCTCCAATTCAAGAAAATAGTTGTGGATAATTTTGATTGAGACAGGCCCCGTGGTTATCCAGGATTCCTATGTAAAATCTATGGTGTCTCAAATAAGGGTTAATCATGAAGTGAATTTAATTTTTCTAGTAGAGAAGAGGAACGAAGAACCTGTTATGGTATGACTCATATACCATATCAAGCTTCACATTAAAAAATTGGTTGAAATCAAACGCACAGCTAAATTACCTTCAGCTCGCTCGCGAGTCATTTCACGTAAAAAAGACTTGTTCCCTCTACTTTGTTTGTTGTTGCATTGTGTGGTTAATTCTTTTCATTGTTCGAAATAGGTCTGTTAGTAACCTCAAGAGATATCCCTGAATTCTGTAACATCTTTTCTGAATATTGAAAGGAACTCGTCGCTCTGCTCCCGAGGACGTAGACATCTTTGTCGAACCTCGTTAAAATCTTCGTGTTCTTCTGGATTTGTGTCGATTACTGTTTTTATTCGCCCTAATTTTCTCAACAAATGGTATCAGAGCAAAGGTTCGAGGACGAAAGAAAAATTTTTTTCATGGCGCTGGGAGAAGAGGAGTTTTGCTGCAGGACTCTCGATCGCAGCTCAAGGAAGCGGATCGCGTAGAGATCTGCAGGAAGCAGATTGGCTTCGCGCGCGAACAGTCAGATCGGAAGTGGATAGGCTTTGCGCGAACAAACGAGGTTGGAGGAGAAGCTTTTTCGATTGGCTGTTGGGTTCCGATTTTCGCCGGGACTACGAAGGAAAATTTTGCTGGAGGCGTCGTCGGCGAAGTTTCAGATTTTTGTCGGCGCTGCGAAGGGAAATCGGAGGCGTCAGAGCTGGCGAGGTATCAGGCGAAAAAGGAAAGGAGCGGACGTCTCGGCGAGAAGGACAGAAACGGAAAGTAGCGGAGAAATCAAGGAATCTTTGATTCTTTGGTAGGCTGCAGAAGGAAACCTTTAATCAAGCTTCGCTGGAAGGAGAAGAAATTGGAAGGAAATTCAAAGCGGAGGAAGAATATTCCTTTGCTGGAAAGGAATCCGGAAGGGAAACTAGAGGAATCCATTGCCACAGGAGAGCAGGGAAAAGAAAAGGAAAGTTTGCTTTATTTTTTGAATTTCCAAAACGAAAGCTAGTGAAGGAAAGTTTTCTTTTTTAAATTCACTTAATTAAGAATCTTTTTTAATTAAGTTGATTTAAATTAAATTAAGCAAATTTAATTAAGAATTTTCTTTGCTGAATAAGGAGAGGAAATAAAGGAAATATTTATTTCTTTTCTTGGAGGCGGAGAGAAAATTTTTTGCTTTGCTCGAAGATTTCAATTTTTTTTTCTCTTTCTTTTCTTAAAAAAAAAAAAAGAAAGAAAAAAAGATAGGGGTTCTAAGCAAGAATTTTTGCAGAGGAATTTTTTGCAGAAAATTTTGTTACAGGAATAATTTTAGATGGCATTTTATGGTGCGAAATTCGAGGCGGTGAAGTTCGACGGAACTGGTAACTTCGGATTGTGGCAAACCAGGGTAAAAGATTTGTTGGCGCAATAAGGAATCTTGAAAGCTCTGAGGGCGACGAAATCAGATGCCATGGAGGATGAAGATTGGGAAGAATTGTAATAGCGAGCGACAGCAACGATACGTCTATGTTTGGCAAACGAAATTATGTATCACGTGATGAATCTGAAATCTCCAGGAGAAGTTTGGAAGAAACTGGAAATTCAGTGGAAAGCAAAATCTCTGACGAACAAGTTGTATCTGAAGCAAAAATTGTATGTAAAGATGATGCAAGAAGAGTCTGATCTGGCGCAGCATGTTAATGGCTTCAATCAAATAATCACAGACCTGTCATGGCTTGATGTGATTATTGAGAATGAAGATCGAACGATAATTTTGTTGTGTTCACTGACCTCTTCCTATGAACACATGTGATTGTGCAGGTTCATTAGATTTTTTTTCATCGTTAAGGGAACCAGTGCGCTAACTAGATTGTTAAGCGAGGATTGGTGACTCAAGAATTCAATTTCTCTGTTAGGATTCTTCTTGAGTTAGCTCGTCTGATTAAGGGGGATTGTTTAGAAATTCCTTATATTCGTATTGATTTTCATTTTCTTATGTTTTTTTATTGTACAATTCATTGCTACAAGTGCAAGGAGTCAGGACATATAAAGCGAGATTGTCCAAAGCTGAAGAAGCAGACTGGGGAGAAATGTGATACTTCATCGAAGTCTGTAAATGTGGTGCAGAATGAAAATTCAGATTGCAGTGATGGCGATATGCTCTCAGTTTCATCAACTCA
>NW_018164565.1:1360438-1361235 GCF_001263595.1 Phalaenopsis equestris | reverse complement strand
GCTCAGTCTATTTGGGTGATGATAGATGCTGCAATATAGATTGCAATATAGTAGTCAGAATTCAGATGTATGATGGCCCAGTTAGAATGTTATCTGATGTCAGACATATTTCAGATCTAAAGAAGAATTTGATTTCCTTGGGCACTCTACACAAAAATGGTTTTATTCCTAAGGCTGATGAGGATTGGGAAACCATCAGAATTATTAAGGGTGCACTGACTGTGATGAAAGGAAAGTTAACTGCAGGCAATATCTACAGACTGTTAGGGAGTACAGTTGTAGGTGGAGTTCATTCTGTGGAGTCAGATAATGACAGTACAAAACTATGACATATGCGTCTGGGTCATCTCAGTGAACATGGGATGGCAGAATTGCATAGAAGAAATCTGCTGCATGGGGTTAAAAGCTGCAAGCTTGATCTTTGTAAGTTCTGTATTCTTAGAAAACAGACTAGAGTCAGTTTTATGATTGGAAAACATAAAACTGAAGGAATTCTTGACTATGTGCATTCTGATGTATGAGGCCCTACTAGAGAGTTGTCATTGGGAGGATCTCAGTATTTCGTTACCTTTATTGATGATTTCTCCAGGAAAATTTGGGTGTATTTCTTGAAGCAGAAATCTGAAGTCTTCTCTAAATTCAAGCCGTGGAAAGCTAAGGTGAAGAACCAAACTGGCAGAAAGATCAAGTATTTGAGGTCCGATAATGACACAAAGTACACAGATTCGCAGTTTCAGAAGTTCTGTGAGAATCATGGGATTTAGAGGCATTTTTCAGTGTGGAAGACACCACAGCAG
>NW_018164565.1:1355783-1360338 GCF_001263595.1 Phalaenopsis equestris | reverse complement strand
CTCACTAAGAAGTATTTTAAGCTATAAAATGAAATCGGGCCACAGACGATCCTTTATATCTGAAGCACTATTAATTCTATATTGTGTACTTGTCAATCATAATTTGAAGGGCTAATTTACATATTTTAACTAAATTAGATAAAAATATTCTTAATTTCTCCTCCTACCCTATTTAATTTTTGGAGCATTTACATACATATACGTCTAGAGCTAGCATTAGGCGGAGGCCCAATAAGCTCGCCATAACCCCGCATAGAATGGGCGGGCCAACGTTGGAATGAGCCAGACTTGTGCCAAACTCGGCTAGCCCATTGGCCTGATCTCATAAATATATTTTATGATTGCAAATTTTTTAGGTCAGTAATTTCCTCATTCTTCTCTTCTTTATCTAGCCATAAATCTTGATTTTTATATTAATTCCAACTAAAGCTTTTATATTACATAAGAATTATCACATTTAATTTTTTTTTAAAAATAAAATAAAACTTTCATACATATATAAGATGAATAATATGTAGAAATTGAATTCTAGTTATTAGATATTTAATTATATAAAAATTGATATGTGCATGCATGTAAATCTTTTTTTTTTTTGTGCGGTATTTTTTACTCAACTTCTTTGTATTTACATATCGGGATATTTTTAGTTTAAAATTTTATGTATTTGGTGTATGTACATTTACTATTAAATTCAATTAGATGTATAATTAAACTATTTTGACTTTCTATTCTATATAAAGCAATAAATACATTGCAATAAATTTTTTAAATATTTTTCCAATAAAAAAAGGTGGTTGTGGCCCATGGGATTGTCGCCTAATTTAAAATAATACATATAATAGATTCATATAATAAATATTAAACATATTGATATAAAAATATATTTAAATTCGATAATTTTAATAACTCTATCTTAAGTTTATGATAGGGATATGCGGATAGCTGGAGATAAAATATTTTAATGTTGTCTGATACAATTTGCATAAAAATAAAAAAATAAAAAAATGAAAATGCAAAATATTAGAATATTAATATAAAAAAAATGTTAAAAATAAATGTCTTCATGCTTATTTCGAATTAAATTCTTCTAACTTGTAGTTGGTGTTTGGGAGCCAGAGTTAACTATGATCATGTAGGATTTAACGTGAATCATGAAAACAGAAGCTTGAATGCCATTTCTCCTCCATTAATTTGCCTTAAATCACAGGTTTGGTAAATCTGATACGTACTGAAGCGCACGAAGAGATAGAGGGGAAAGACAATTGTTACGTTTGCTTCTTATGCATCGACATATCTTCTTTTTCTTGACATGATGTTGTTCTCATATTTAAGAGAAAATATTTGGTCCGGACGTCCGCCGGAAGGCCAACCACCGGCGGCCACATTGCCCGTGGCTGATGTGTATGGCTACCTAACTGTTGATGGTTGGTCGTACAGACGTGTGGTGTATAGACATAATATTTTTCTCTAGATTTAATGACTTCTCAAAAGAAAAAAAAAAAAAAAAAAAGAACTAAGGATCAAGGCTTTTATTGTTTTGTTTTGAAATTTATCACTTCCCTGTTTAAAAAAAATTGAGAGAAAAATGTGTATGTCTTTGTGTTGAGAAAGAATACAAGATTTAACGAGGTTCGACAAAGATGCCTACGTTATCGGGAGCAGAGCGGTGGCTTTCTTTTAATACATAAAAAGAGTATAGAATATCACTAGGGGTATAAAACAAACCATATATATAACCCTAGAGTACAATATGTAATTACAAAATTACCCATGTGTCGTACCACCCCAACCCACAAATATTTAACGAGGTTCCACTCCACTTCGCTGGCTCGCTCTGTTCCGCTCTAGCATCGATCCCTTATCTGGTATTTGAGCCATACCTAACACTTAGAAAAGACAAAGATTACATAAAGTTCCTCTACCAAAGAATTAAAGTGAGATAGAACAAACTCCATTAGAAAACTTATATGAAGTAATACTTGGATTCATACGAATCTTGATATTACCAATGAGGTTGTGTCATACTTCTCTTCTCTTTTAACAACTCCAACTTTGTCATTCTTCCCATTAAACATATCTTTGCAACTATTAAGATTCCCGCTCTTGTGAAGCCTCCTGCTATTATGCTTTCGCCTAAAAACCGCAAGCACAATGACTTAATGATTTAAGTTTTTATCTTCTTGTGTAAAATCTTATATAAAATGTCATTTTTAAGCTTATAGCTAGCAATCTTAATCAAGCTAATCTTCCTTCTACAATTTATCGTGTTCGACATATTTTCATTTCGGGAATATATATAACTGATAATATTATCTTTACCTATTGAATGATTTCTTCAAGGTTTCAATATTATCAATCACCCTAAAGCCTTTTGTTTTTAAAGAGATCTTCATAAAGCTTTTAATAGAGTAGATAGAAGTTTTCTCTGTGATAGAATGGTTGTTTTGGGTTTTCCTAGCCAATTAATTAGGTGGATAAAGGGATGCAGGGCTCAATTCTATTTTTTTGTAATCATTTACAGTGAATTGCATGGTTACTTCACCGTTAACTGTGGACTTATATAAGCTTATCCCTTCTTGCCTTATCTCTTTACTATTTTAATGGATGCTTTTTTTAAAACTTATGAATCTTCATTTTCAAGTTGCTACTTATGGGATTAATAATCATATAGCTAACCATCTAATTTATGCTAATGATCTTTTTGTGTTTGGCAGAGCCTCCATGAATTCAGCTACATGTATGGTTTATGCGCTTTAAATGTTTGATGATGCTTCCAATTAATGTGACAACACTTTCAAATCTACTATTTGGTTCTCTAAAGTAGTTCAAGAGCATGTCAAACATAAAATTTGTGAAACTCTTGAGTATTCACACAAAAATCTACCTTGGGCATTCCTAACAACTCTTTTAAACTTAAAGTTGTTGATTTACGTATAACTCTCATAGAATGAACCCTTGTCTTGGGCAATGAAAACAATAAAGTCTTCCCTTTTTCCTACAAGCTTCACTTAGTTTGAGCCACCAATTGGAATTATTTATATTACTAGTTTAGGTCTACTATTATCTCCAATAGTCTGAAAAAGAAGTTATCTTTCATTATTAAGAAAATTTATTCATCATAAGGAAAAAGACAAAAATATCCATAACATTGCTTGAAGTGCTACCTCTAAGCCTAAGGATAATGATGGGCTTGTCATTCCTAGTTAGAACATCATAAACACTTTGTACAAAAACTAAGATCCTTTAGAACTTTTTTCTAGAACACCATAATCCCAACTCCCTCCTTTCTAATTGATGTCGTTTCACTATGGGTCCCCTTGGAATTAAGTTTAAAGACAAAATTTTGGTGAAATGTCATGCAAGTTGATGCTTGCTAAAGGAGAGATTTCCCCTTGTGGGTTATTTGTATTGTTAAAATATCTAATTTAAATTATAAGATTTATTGCATTTTTTGTTAAGACTTATAATAGGAAATAATTTATTTCCTAGAAAAAGTTATGAGGACTAAATTCTTTCTTTAATATAATGAGATATTTTCTTTTCATATATTAGGAATTACTTGTTTTCCTATTTTATATTATTTCCTATTATCTCTTAATAATTAATATGAATTAATTATTGGAGATATCAGGTGATATATCTTTCCTTTTTTATTATGTTTGCTATTATAAGATTCTTGTAAGGGTTATTTATAACTCCATTCATATCAATGAAATTAAGTGATTCTAAAGTATTCCGCATTATTCTTAAATTTCAACATGGTATTAGAGCCTAATTTCTTTTTCTTGTCACCTACCCTCATTTGAGAATTGTTGGACTCACTTCCTACCATCCTCTATGCAGGAAGGGAGGGGAATAATGATTTTTTTTCTCCCGACCCCTAGCAACTCTGCTCTACGTCGGTTTCGCCGAGACTTGTTGCTAGCGCATCAACTTCACCCATAACGACATCTTCGCTCGTGCAACTGATTTCGACGATGACCTCGATCCTAATCTTCTTCCCAAGCGATTTGGAAACTCTACTGCGCTCGCAGAATCCATTCCCATTTTGGAGTTTCAGGGGAGGCCGCTTGCCGATCATGAAGACCTCCAGGCGCACTTGTTGTTCCCCGTACGCTGCTCTATCCGACTACAAAGCTATGTTTGTCATTTCTTGGTGGTATAAAGATAAAACGGAGTGGGAAGATTGGATGAGATGGATCTACGACTCCGTGCACTCCGATCAACCTCATCGATCACCTCCACCAAGTACTCCGATGGGCCACCAGATCAATCAGGATCTTCTTCTCCCGCAACAACGCTCCCATTGCCACTCTTCGCCTTCAGATTCTTCTAGCTTTTCGATTCTGCAGGTTCCTTCCTATTTCCTTAGGCCAGGAATGGAAAACACGTTCCAATCTCCGCAGCAACAAGAGGAAATCCAGGGAATATTCCTATAGTAGAAATCAAGATTTCCTTTCGATGATGGTGTTGAATCCTTGGAACTCGCGAATTCAGTGAACTCGCGAGGGCGACACCATCGATGCCGCCACCCGCCTCATCATCATCTCGCCGG
>NW_018164565.1:1349277-1355683 GCF_001263595.1 Phalaenopsis equestris | reverse complement strand
ATCTCCAATAATTAATTCATATTAATTATTATGAGCTAATAGAAAATAATATAAAATAGGAAAATAAATAACTCCTAATATATGAAACGAAAATATCTCATCATATTAAGGAAAGAATTTATTCCTCATAACTTTTTCTATGAATAAATTATTTCCTATTACAAGACTTAACAGGAAAGACAATAAATCCTGTAATTTAAATTAGATATCTCAACACTCCCCCTCAAGTTGAATATGGTTGAAATGTTGATTGGACGGGTAGCATCAATTTGCCAACAAGAAACTCCAACAATCCTCAAATCGTAAGTGTCGAAGCCGAAGTTCTCGAAGCCGAGAATGCCAAGCCTGAGAGTGTCGAAGCCTGAGGGCGCCAAAGCCTGAGAGCTCCGAAGCTGAGAATGTCAAAGCCTGAGAGTGACCGATGCCTGAGAGTAGCCTGGATGAGGGCTAAGCTCAATTTCAAGACATTGATGAATTTGTAAGTCACTGGTTGACTGATAAATGTATGAAAGCAACAAGAAAGTTGCAATAAATGTTGCAGGAAAGATGTAGTAAAGCTGCAAGAAGACCGCATGGAGGTTGCAGGAAAGCTGCAAGGAGGCTGCAGGAAAGCTGCAGAGGTCCAACAACAGTGCTTAAAAAAGTCGTAGTGCTCAGAGAAGGCTGCAATAATTCTGCAGGAAAGAACAGTGCTTTCCTTGGGAAGAGCTGGCCAAAATATGCAGGGAAAATTTGTTGAGGTAGATCCGACGGCGAGAAAAATTTCATGGGAGAGGTTCGACAGCGAGAAAGGCTGCAAAGGAGAGAACCGGCTGCAGGAGTAAGCTTGAAGGGCCAGTCGGCAGCAGATATGTCCGCAGGAAGTTCTGGCGGTAGGAAAGGCTGCATAAGGTAAGGGAATTTATCCGGCAGGAAGGACTACAGGAGGGAGTTCCAGTGGCAGGAAAGTCACCAATGGATAGGTCTCACTATAGGTAGGTGCTTCGACGGTCCTGGAATGAAATCAGAAGACCTGATAGCGAGAAGATTTTGCAGAAAGGATCTGCAACTAAAAAAACTGCAGGGAAAACGACAATGGGAGAACCTGCAAGGAAGCCAGTGTTATGTGCATTCTGCGGGGGGACAACGATTTCCACCAGAGAGTGAAAACTGGGATTTCAACTGGAGATTTTCTGTGATTTGCACTGGAGAGAGAAAAAAAATCCCATTGGCGAACCAAAATTTCCACTAGAAAGAGAAATTAATGTCCGCTGTTTGCTGAAAATGCCTGCAGTTGCCCAAATGCTTGTGCATGGAAAGACGCTGAAATCGCAATGGTGTAGTGAACCAGACACCTACGCAGAAAAAAAATTGAGGCACGGCAAAGACTGCTGAAATTGACTCCGACGACTGGTGGCTTTTGGATAGGGAAAAAGCGAGGTGCGACAGAAGCTACAGGAATTGTCGGCTACAGAGAAAAATGTAGAGAGATCTTCGGTTCTGATGATTGCTTGGCTGATGATTGCTTGGAGAAGGTCTGGTTGGAAACACAGCTCCCCCTGACGCTTTAGGCAGGGAAGGAAAAATACTGCAATTTTTGAAATTATTACTCAGATTGATAAATGCAGCTGAGGCAGTTGAGTAACCACATAAAAAAATTATTACTCAGATTGTCCAAATTATATCTCCTCCTTCAGTTTTTCAATTTTTGAAAAACAATTCCTCCCTGTTTTTCTTAAAAAATGAGAGAACGGTAATTGAACCAGATTGTATAGCCCAGGCCAACCAATTCCAACACTTTTAGAAACAGATGAAAAGCATCAATTGCGTTGACAACAGCTGATGAAATCCACAGAACAAGCAAAGCACCAGCTCCGTAAAACAGGATGAAGTGTCATCTAAATCCAACTTGGAACCAAGCTTGCTAAGTAAATCTTCATCCTCGCTTAGCTCTCAATCATTCGGAATCTCTACAAGTGAGAAATCCTCCGTTACCGGAGCCTTCTTCAGCTCCAAAGCATCGCCGAACTTCTGCGACATGATGGTCGAGGTCTCTTCAAAGGCCGTGGCTCTTGACCAATGCAAACATGCAAATCCGACCAAGAGGAAGCAGAAACCGAGGATTTTGAGAGCGGAGAGATCAACCGAGCAGTAGAAGAAATGCAAAGGCCAAATCTATCGGGCGAGGAAGGAGGTGACGAAGGGCTTCGAGCAGGAAACAACGAATGTCTTGGTGTGCAAGGGCTTTGGTTCGTGAATGAAGGGAGAGAGTTAGTTAAGAGAAAGATAACTCGGAGAGATAGCGGGGGGGGGGGGGGGGGGGGTCAGATGGGCTATCGCCTGCGGAAGGAAGGGCACCACAGCCACCGTGAGGGGATGGGCAGCGGCTTCTTAAGGGCGAGGAGCCCCACGCCCCGCTTGCTGTCCAAGAGGTTCTCCACTTGTGTTCGACGAAGATAAACACGATTGAAGTGCTGCACACAGGCTCGAAGAAGAGCCGTGATTAAACAACACGAAGAAAGCGATGCTCCTGCAGGTATCTTAACTCCATTCTCATCCCCCGTAAAGCTACGAAGAAAGATGACAGGAAAGCTTGCTTCAAAAAGAAACTTAACCACGTAGCGGAGCCACTACAATGAGAGTAGTGATGGTCAAGCGAAGCTTTTCAAGAACGGTGAAGAAGGCGAACACAGTAATCCAACAGAATGTGATCGTGAAGTTTAGAAGGTAGTCCGACAATTCTCAAAGGAAGACCGATGGCTGATGGCTAGAGCACAAAATTAGGCTTTGATACTATGCTGAATAATGCGAAATAAAGTGGAATACATCGGAATACTTTTATTGATATAAACGGGGGTATAAATAACCCATACAAGAATCCTATAATAAGAAAAATAATGAAAAAAAATGATATGAAATGAAAGATAATATATTAATTATTAGGAGATATAAGAAATATTGTAAAATAGGAAAACAAATCTTTCCTAATCCACAAATAATTCCTAATATATGAAACGAAAATATCTCATTATATTAAAGAAAAAAATTATTCCTCATAACTTTTTCTAGGAATAAATTATTTCCTATTATATGTCTTAACAAGAACGACAATAAATCCTATAACTTAAATTAGATATCTCAACAATATAAATGTACAAAAAAAAATATTTAATTTTATTTGCTATTCTTACTTTAACTTTTAGACTACAAAAGTATGATATTGTAAGATATTGTAATATATTGTAAATAATATTTTCAATAAAATAGTCACTTAACTCCCAAGTTAAAATCTTCTTGAATTCCTAGTTAGGCAATCATTTCGTTTTAGATTTTTCATATTTTTCTCATCATCATTGGACCTCTCCTAAATAGTATAATTTTTTTGGCTCATACTTCACATATTTTCATGATAAGTCAGCTAAAACCTCTAACCATATTTATAGTTGGAGAGGGTTGTTTCAGCCATGCTGAATTCTAAATTTTCATGTGTATAGAATGGATGAAGTCCAGTAGTACATCATTCACGAACAACTACACATGAAAGAGCTGTCCCATCGATCCTCTGATGATTGTAGGCACCGGCATTCTTGTCGCCCAAGTCACATAAGATTATAAACAGGCGTGAAGATGACTCCCAAATATCAACTCAATTTATGTATAAAATATAGCAATTAATTAATAAAAAAATATTTCAAGTAACACATCTATTTATTAAAAAAATTTGGCATTAAATTATTTATTTAAATTTTGGAATCTTTGTATATGATTAAAAACATATAATTTTCTTATCCTATAATTTAGTATTATCTATCATTCACAAGCTTTCCTCACCATATGGAATCTTTATTCTTAAGCATGGATGTGGTTCCATTGCTCTCTTCAAGTTGCGCATTGGCCCTTATCCTGTTCATAACTTTTTTGACTCTTTAAGAGGACAATTTAACTGCCAACTCCTAACACCTATATGACCATTTAGACCATAACAATTTCGGACCCAACTCCAAACCTAACTCATTAAAATGACATTTCTAACTTTAAAAGGTTAGAAATATCGAATCAATACAATATGTGAATTGAGTTAAGATAGCAACGAACCACAAAAGAAGAAGTTAAGTCTGTAAATGAGCCAAGTAAGGGTGTGAGTGAGCCGAGTCAGCTCAGGAGTTTGATCAAACTGGAATGTTGATAAGCTTATGAGTCGAGCTTATTAAGCATGAGCTAAAGCTCGAGATCAAACTCAAGCTCATTTATTAAATGAGCATACGTACGTTCAAATATGTCCAGGCTCGCTTATCTGTTCGTGAGCCGGCATGGCTAATCATTTGCTAGCCATGTTGGTGTCTTCTCTGGGGGAGCTACCTTCATTGTTTTCATAACAATCATTTGAGCTTCAAACTGAGTAGTCACCCGACCCTCTATATTGAAACAATTGAATCATACAAGGATGAGTTTACAAAGATGCAATACATAAAAATACACTATTTCTGATGAAAATTTTCATGAGAAGTAACAAAAAATTCATCAAAAACTATTTTTGTGATGCACTTTCGATGTTAATGTTTCCCTTAAATTTCTAGGTCGGAAATGCATTTTGATTCTAACAAATTCGTCGAAAAATGTTTTATTTGGCTTTTTAACGCAATATCAGTAAAAAATTCTCTAAGTTTTGCGGACATATTAATTCACACGATTTGTTACTGGCGAACAAAAATTTTTACCATAAATCATCAGACAAAATTTTTTGAGGGGAATTTTCCCTATCACAATTCTTTTCATATCAACTGGAGCAACGAAAAATTGATTAGAAATCCGCTAGAAATCAATACAAAATTAAAAAAAATAATGACATTGGATACCCATAGATTTCCATCTTTACAACTACAATTATAATATAAAACTATGAGTTTAGCCTAATTAACTTTTAGGTAGAGGTTTAGTTTAGCTTTTTTGACCAAATTAACTGTTTATGTTAGGTTTGAGTAGACTTACACATATAAATTTGACTTGAATTTAATTTGAATATGAAAATATATATTTAAAACATGATGGTTTGGTCACATTAAACCTTGACCAACTGATGATCCGATTAGAATAATAGATGTTTTAGATTCGACTTATGTTAAGAGAGGCAGAGGTAGACCTAGGAAGACTTTGGTATATTGTATAAAAAATGATCTTAATATATTAGAATTAAATGAAAATATGAAACTAAATAAGACAATGGAGAAAAAGAATTCATGCAACCGACCACATT
Organism: Phalaenopsis equestris; assembly: GCF_001263595.1. Taxonomy (NCBI): domain Eukaryota; kingdom Viridiplantae; phylum Streptophyta; class Magnoliopsida; order Asparagales; family Orchidaceae; genus Phalaenopsis; species Phalaenopsis equestris. The sequence continues at coordinate 1,350,450 of NW_018164565.1, read as the reverse complement.
TAGTAGGATAAATGTTTTGTTGTTGTTGTTGTTGTTGTTGTTGATTGCTATGTCATTACTTAAATGAGTTACTTGGCTCTACTTTGGGTCAGTCGGGTCAAAGATAAATCGAATTTGATTCAAATTATACTTGAATTTATAGCTTATTGGTTGGAAATAAAGTGAAAAAGTGTTGAATACTTTGCTCAAAAATATTTTAATTTAAATATTTTTGATCTATTTAAAAGATAAATTTGGTTTAAAAACTTTAAATTAAACCAAAGAAGAATAAGAACCTAAATTTTCCCTTGTCGTTATATTTCAAAATACTGATTCATGAATCTCTCTCTCTCCCTCCCTCCTATTCACATAATGCATCATGACGGCTGACCCCTCTTTCCCATTAACGGCCACGTGGATCTCGACTTTGACTAGCTTAACAGTATATGGGCCGGGTCCACATTGTTCTAGCTCATTTTTTTCCAGACGGCCCGGCTTACGTGCCTGCTCGGCCCGATAGCTAGTGGTGGGTCCCATGCCACGCCGGCTCTCAACAATTTTGGTTGTTTGGAACAACTTGTTAAGTGGCTCATTTGTTAAGTAAACAAATTAAATATGAATAAATTTCTCGAAATATAAATGAACTGAATATAAACAACCATTTGTTCACTCGTATTAGACTCATTATATATATATATATTATTTATATAATAATATATTATATATATTTAAATCTAAGTTTAAATCATAATTGCTCATGCAGTTATCTAGTTTTGCGTATTCTATTTCATTGAGTTAATGCAGATTCAAATCCAGCACTATACATCTATTTTTTCCCAATTAATTTTAATAAGCAAATTTCACGTCTAACACGAGCTGAATAAGAATAAAAACTTTTTAATCGAACCGAATATGAATACACTATTCATGGAAAAATTATTTCATGTGGACACCGTATGCAGAAATGCATACGGTGTCCGATCTCCACCATTCATCACAGCAACATGGATAACAGTGGACCGTATTTTAAATTTTTTTAAAAAAAAATTGATTGACGATTGATGGACGGTAGAGATCTGCATTTCTACGAATAATTTTTAGTATTAATGAGCCGATTTTAAATATAATTAATTTCGAACAAGCCGAACGACAAACCCGAACTCGCAAGCCCGTGACAAAATGAATCTAGGGCAT
>NW_018164565.1:1347600-1349177 GCF_001263595.1 Phalaenopsis equestris | reverse complement strand
TTTTTTTACCAAATAATCATTTATCATTTATTATATAACAACTATATGATCCATAAAATTGTGTTAACAATTACTTTTATTTTCCTCAAGTAACAATCTCTCCATAGCTTACTAACAACCAATAATGCTTTTACTTTTATTATAGATAAAATATTTAAAAAAACATAAAATAAATAAATAAATTCCTTAAATTCCTTGTAAGATTCCGGTCCACTGCACCGCGCGAAGCAGCATAACGAACTATATGTACTACCTTTCGCCTCCATTCTACAGCACAAGCCGGCCTTCTTCCTCTTCCCCTCTGCTGAGCTCAATCCGCAATCCACTCCTTCCTCCAAACCAAGCACCAAATCATCTCCACCAACCTCCTCAACCCTACCTTGCCGACGTCTGTCTTCCAAGGCAATGAAGGAGTGCGACAGCTACGACTCCTGCAAGCGCCGCCGCATAATCCGGCGAATTATTTACGCCATCGTCCTCTTCATAATCCTCATCCTCCTCGCAATCCTCATCGTCTGGCTCGTCCTCCGGCCCACCAAACCCCAATTCTACTTACAAGACGCCAGGGTTCTCGGATTCAACCTATCCGCGCCAAATCTCCTCTCCTCCACCATCCAAATCACCATCTCCTCCCGAAACCCTAACGAACGGGTCGGCATCTACTACGATCGTCTGGATATCTACGCAGCCTACAAGAATCAGCAGATCACTCCGGCATACAGCATCCCCGGCCTGTACCAAGGTCATAAGGACATCGACGTCTGGTCTCCTTATCTCTCCGGGTCCTTCATCCCCATCGCCCCTTACCTCTGCACCTCCCTCACCCAGGACGAAGCGAACGGATTCCTCTTCCTCTATGTCAAAATCGACGGCCGGCTTCGGTGGAAGGTAGGCAGCTGGACCTCTGATCACTACCATATCTTCGTCGATTGTCCCGCTTTTCTGACATTCGACAATCGTGCTACCGGGCCGGTTATCCGGTTCCAGCAGATGTCCAAATGCAGCGTCGACGTGTGAGATCCATTCTCAATTTGTGATCTCGCCGCCGGCGATCGCCGGATTTCTTTTATCTCGTTTTTTGGATTTCAGATTTGGGGGTGTTATGGGGGCATGTTTGGTAATTAGGGGATAATTAAGGGAAGATATGATGAAGTGTAATGATTTAATTACTGTCATTAAGAGAATAATTAATCAATAATTGTGGTTAAAAGGTCACTTTCGGTGGGGGATGAGATGTGGTAGGGGTGAGTGAGAGCTTTGGAGGATAGTTCGGTTTGGTTTGCTTTCTGGTTTACGTCTTTTTCACTTGAGCTGGAGGAAAGCGGCCTTTGAATTTAGCCTGAAGTTTGTTTTTCGATCTAAAATTGATATGAATTTTGATTAGGATCGAGTTTAGATCGAAATAAATGAGCTGAACTACGAGTTAAATTTTCAGATCGAATTTTATTCGAGCCGATTCTAACTTAATTCGGAATTTGATTATTAACCGTCCTAGTGATGTTAGGAACATCAATTTAGTGAATTCAAATAAAAAAATGGTCACTTGTTAAAAAACTGAACGAGGTTTTGGCTTCGAT
>NW_018164565.1:1328795-1347500 GCF_001263595.1 Phalaenopsis equestris | reverse complement strand
AAATAGAGGCATGACAACATTTTAGTGAAATATTATTCGCATGAAGTAAAAAAAATTATACGAAAATGAAAATGTAATTATCGTGTGAAGTCTTTTGTTAAAAAAACTTATCAAACATACCTAAAATGTGCATACATTTTATAATAAATCACTACAGTAAAATTGATGAAAGAGATAAAAAAAAAATTATTTGACCCAATAGTGAAGATATTGATGAAAATGACTATTTCTATTGTGTCTCATCTGCATATGATTATAATGGAATAAAAGCTCTTGTGACTAAGATAACCACTGCTCATGAATATCTTTTCATGACAGTCAAATAATTTAACATTTTGATGAAATTAATAAATCTAAACTATCATAAAATTTTAAGGTTTGCTATAAAGATAACAAGAAAGTGTGTGAAGTTGAGAAAGATAAACTAAAAAAAAATTAAAATTAGTTGAGAAAATTTTACTTAATATTAATAGTCGGACATCAGACCAACTATTAGTTATATATGTCTTACTATATAATATATTAGTTATGATTAAAAACTACATTCCATGATAATTTGTTTTAATGATTTAAAACTTTCATATAATAGGGTTGTGATTCCTAAAAAAAATTTCTGAAAGTTTGTTATAATAGGTTCAACAAAATAAAGTTAGTATAATTACTTTGGATAATACATTATCAAATAATTCAACTACTAGAAATTTGAATGAATTATTTACTAAAGGTTCGGTTTTTTCGTTATGAAAGATAATTTTTCATGTCCATTATACTGTTCATATTTTAAATTTAATATTGTAATATGATTTGAAATAAATTGATAAGATTATAGAAATGTTAAAGAGTTAATTTTTTTTATAAAGCGATCTGGTGAGGTCGCATGATAGATTAATTTGTCTACACTAAAGTCATTATGCATTTATGTGCCAATACATGGGAACTCCACATACAATAAACTTGATACTGTATTTTATTATAAAACTATCTTTCCTGAAAAATTATGCATGATTGTCATCCGGTGATGATTAGGATCAATTTGATAAGAAAATAATTTGTTTCATAATTTTCATTGAATAATAAAAAAAATTTTATGTTCAAAGTAACTAACAATAAATATGATTATTCCCAATTTAATACTCATTAAGAAAAATTTCGATAAAGAATGTTTTACCTGATAATCCTTTTATCTCCATTATGACAAGAACTACAAAATCAAAGTTTGATAAATATTAGAACGATTGTTCTATGCTATTCTCAAACACTTGCATGTTAGATCCTAGACTGAAATTATTCGCATCAACTACTATTATTCACAAATTTATGACGTTGATATTTCGAATGAAAAAAATGATAGTACGAATTTTTTTTTTTAGATGTACTCTTATTTTGTTGATAAACAACATATTAAAAAAGAAATAATCAGACAACCATCTCTAACTCTCAAGTTAGACAATCACAACATAAGACAGCAATAATTCACTTGATAATTTGGTTGACTTGTATGATTTCATAGATCCGACTACATCTACTTACAAAAAATTTGACTTGGAGATACAGTTAGAAGAAGATTATATAAAATGCCCCTATCTACTGTTTAATATTTTAGAGTGGTGTAAAAAATCCATCATGAAATGTAAAACTCTTTCTAAGATGATAAAATATTTTCTTACTGTTTCAATCACAACATTTGCATCTAAGTTAGCATTTAGTGTAGGAGAGCATGCACTTAATTATTATAAAAACTTAATTTCACCATAAACACTGGATGTCTTAGTGTGCATTAGTAATTGGATTCAATCAACATAGAGATCATCAAAAGAACCTTTGATAATATTTGTATTATTATAATTTTCTTATTATATGTTGCATTTATCATCTCTTAAATTTATATAAATGTTTAATTCTCTTTTACAATTTTAGTTTGACATTCTTGCAGAAGAAAACTTAACTTAACTGTACGTGTTTCTGAAAGCTTGAGAGTAGAATCTTAAATTTGAAAAAACTTATTCCAAGGAGGTCATAATTGATAAATTAGGACAATAACTTCTTCTAACATTTTTCATTTTGCAGTTTATTATGAACATTTGGACTAAGATTTTATGAACTTAGATGGATTGTAATGCACTCTCTCTACTATTGAGTATGTGGATTATGTACTAAATTTTATGACTTGTGGCTTTGTGTGTGTAGTGATAGTAGTGTTGGGACTTGGGACCAATTGCTATTCCATATTCCTTAACATTTGAATACAAACAACACAACAACAACGAAGCCTTAATCCCACTGTGGGGTTGGCTTGATGAATCCTTTTTCTCCATTGTTTAACATGCATCATATTTTTTCTTTTAAATCTTTAACATTTGAATACAAACAACACAACAACAACAAAGCCTTAATCCCAATGTGGGGTTGGGTTGGCTTGATGAATCCTTTTTCTTTATTGTTTAACATGCATCATATTTTTTCTTTTAAATCTTTTAAATATTTGATTTGCCAGTTTACTTGTCTTCCATGCCACATAAATCTTTGAGTATTTGTTGTACTTATAAGATATTTTCTGATGCACTTATTGGTCTTGCCTGAAGTTTTAGAACAGATACTTCACTTGATCCTATCAAGCTTAAAATCAAAAGTTAATTTTAGAACAGATACTTGATACTTTTTTATAAATTAATTTTGAGCTTGATAGGATCTATTAAATTTTGATCCAAACAATCTTGAAATTGACAGCAACAAACCAAAATATGAATTCAAGCCAATAGAAATAAAATCAAGCCGAGCATGGCCGGTGCAAAATTGGATCGAGCACAACCCTAGATGTATTTTCAAAAGCATGTAATTGCAACTCCGGCTTAAGAAATTTTATGACAGGCTTCACTTAATTTTAAAATTAATTTGAGCCATTCTAGGCTTTAAGATTAGTTAATCAACTAAGTAAAAGTTTGAGCTCAAGCATAATTATGCTTGTTCAAGCTCATAGATAAATAGAAATATAAACTAATGCTAATAGATAAATAATAATAGATCACTTTATATAAAATATAATTTTTTAAACATATTAAATAATTTCTAGATAAAGGGAAAAACCTTAATGAGTCGAGTCCAGATTGGTTTAAACTTAGCTGGTTAGCTCATCGAGCTCACTAGCCAAGCCCAAGTTAGCTCACAAATCAGCATAGCTTAATTACACTCCTAGTGTGTATAACACATACATATGATAACATAGTCTATTTATCAAAATATCAAAACAAACCCTGAACAAAAAGTATGCGGCTAAAAAATATAAACCTGAAATATTAAAGTAAAATATTTATCATTTCATCATCATCATCATTCTCATAATAAAATATATTTTGCATACAGAATGATTGGGAAAAAAATATGGTGAAAAACCTAAATAAAACATTTTGGTCATAAACAATGAATGTTGTTTTTATAATCATAAATTCAAGCAAAATATGGTGAAAAACTAAAAGAACCATAGCAATACTAGAGGAAAAAAGAGAGAGATGGTTCAGGGATCTTTCTGGGGCAGCGTCTCGAAGGCGGAGAGCGTGTTAACAAAGGTGATTCGAGGCTGTGGGGCTCCGCTCTGCTTTATTGCGCAGGCTATCTTCTCCTCCAGCGGGCAACGTGCTCTCAACATGGAGAACACGTGATTGTTCAGCCTTCTAGCCTTCTTCATGGCTTCCAGCAGACTCTCATAACCCTTCTCATCAACCCAAACATATAATAATAATAGTGTAATAATAATAAAAAGATAAAAGAAAAATATTTAAGTACATCATACGCATGCAGAATTACGTGCATATGAATGTTATTTGAAGGGTATTGCAAAGTTATGTCGCTATTATTGAGGTTAATACCCTCAATAACCTCACGAAACCCTCGAATGACAGGAAAAAAGATAAGCGCCGAACTGCGGAATATATTGGTATGTTTCGGGGTTAATACCCCAAATAACCTCTTAATAACTCCCAATAACTGAGTTATTTGAAGGTTATTCAGGGCCATACACACGCAGAATTACGTGCGTATGACATACGTAAATAGCGCTCAGGATAAAAAGGAAGATTTACACACATACTACTTAATTTCTATGTATTTATATATCTAACACCAAAACTTCAATTTTTTACATACATAGCACCTTTATGCTATATTTCACTTTTTAAAAGTTAAATGATGGTATTTTTTATGTGATATGAAAGTTTGACTAGTATAAATATAAAACTAAAAATTAGGTGATATGGATGTACATGACCCCCACAAATAAATAAAAAATTTTAAAAGTCAAGGGCCATTTGCATACATACCGCACCATTCTTATGTATTTTACATATCTAATCTCTAAACATTCATATTTCCATGCATACTACTCAAATTCTTAACATCACACCAATAATACCACCACCATTGCCATCCTTTTTAAAAGTAATACACATTTTCATGCATAATTTTATGACACAAAGCTGTTATAAGTGTGAATATTAAAATTTGAATGTTAAATATATAAAAACATAGGAATTGTGTGTTACGTATGTAAATCTCCCAAAAACTAAATAGTTCTAGCTTTAGTTACCAATAAAAATGAGATGTTGATACCTGCGAGTGATTCGCCGATTTGGCCCGGTCAAAAGATTGGGTTTGAGCCATGGCTGCATTTTCTACTTCAGCAATATTGAGGAATTGGTATGAGAAATCAAAGAGTTCAAAGTGCAGCTGTTGGCCAAGCAAATAGATGATAGTACAGCCAGCCCATGCAACTGAGTCCCCCAATGAATCAAGCTTTTTGGAAGTAGAATCAAGAACAATCTCTTCCAAGTATTCCTTACAAAAAAATAGAGAGTGAATTTTCATTATTATGTTCTTGTAATAATGCCTTTTGATCTCTGTGTGTGAACAGCAAAATCAATCTAATCAAGGCCAAAAATCAATCAATGGATGCAACAACATTGCATTTAAACAATTCAGGATGACCCCCTTACAATAGAATATAACTCGACGGACGCTTGTTTCGTAGAACGGATAGCTTTTCGAGGTTTCAGAGCATCAAAATTAATAAATCCACCACACGAAAAACATATGGAAGCTATCTTTATGTGCAATGAGGATGAATAACATAAAATATGTCCGAGAAATGAAGGGTCACAGGGAAACTTGCTATGTCTATGGATGCATTTGTTAAAAAAATAGAAAAAAATTGCATACATATCACAAAATTCTGATTTATTTACATATCTAATACCCAAAGTTTGATATTTATATTTATAATACTTCGGTGCATCAACCTATGCTCTAAAATGTGTGTTTCACTTTACAAATATAGTGATGATGACATTTTTGAAGTGATTTTAAAGATTTGAGTGATATGCATGTAAATATGAATGTTTAGGTGTTGGATACGTAAATACATAGGAATTGTGTGATATGTATGTAAACGCCCCTAAGAAAACAATACAAGATTTACATACATACCACTCGATTCCTATGTAGTTACATATCTAACACCTATATTTCAATTTTTACTTGCATGACACCTCATCTATATGCATTAAAAGGTCTGTTTTATGACTTTAAAAAATTAAAATAATGGTAATTTTAATGTGATATGAAAGATTTGGATGGTGTAAAGGTAAAAGTTAATGTTTAGGTGTTAGATATGCAAGTACATAGGAATTGGTTTGTATGTATGTAAATGAACCATAAAATAAATCATTAAAATTAAATCAATCCACATTTTCTCCAAAAATCACTATCAAACCCTTATTTATAGACAATACAAAGTATGGGAAGCAAATTTTCAACTTCATTCTCCGCGGCCTTTGTTGTTCTAACTATGAGCAGCCTTGACTCTATAAAGGCAAGCAAATCTTATTGACAATTATCCACAGCAGCTAATACGTGCTAATAAAGCCAAATTGGTCCCAAATTACATTCTTCCAAATAATGACTCGTTAGTCAAATAGAGCTAAAACACTCCATATGTACTTTCATACTTAATTGATTCAAATCTATGACCTGAAAATTAACTTTTACAGAATAGATTTCCCTCTAGTCATCCTCCTCAAGCAGCCTTAAAATATTTCTCCTCGAACGATTTAATAATCTTTTTTTCTTTTTTCACTTCAAATATCTCTTCTCAAATTAGTCCCATATTTTTTTCGTCAGCATCTGTTTTGTCAGTCGTTAATAGCTACAATCGACCGGTTACGCAATCAGTCGCCACTTTTTTATGAATTGTCCATTTGTTCGTGTCAAAATATTTTTATATACATATTTAGTTCTCTGATTTTTTTCACTTTTTGAAAGCCGTGCAAAACATAAGAACAAGAAAATCTTTTTCAATGGTGCAAAAAATACATAAAAAATACGAATTAAATGTCATTATCACTTAATAATGGACTTCCATGGATTTCAGTGCTCAGACCGGCAATAAATAAGCCATGGGAAAGGAAAGGTTTGTGCCATCTCCCTTCTTCCTGTCCTTTGATTCCTCTTGCATGCCACGATGTCCGACGAGGGAACGCCAACTATTGACAAAGATGCACTCTTCAAGACTATGAGGGCTATACGGGCGAAAGCCCAAAGTTGGATGTGAAGCGTAAACCGGCGGGTGAAGCTTTTGCGGGGGAGATAGGTAAGAAAAGGGTTGTGCAGAAGTTAAGAACCGACGAGCACTAGGATCGAGCTGGATCTTCGGGTTTCCATGCAGAGCAGGAGAGGGCTTTGGAGCAGGCTGGTGGCCGTTCCGAAGATCGTCTTACAAGGCACCATTCAGAGATGGATGTTCCCGCTGGAGGAAAATAAATGCTCGTTCGGACTACGTGGGGGCCATGACTCCCCAAGGAGGTCTCGTGGAGGCGACGACCAAAGCTGAGCCATGGCTTCAACCACCAAGGGGTGGCCTTTCCTCTGTGGGTGGAGGGCTAGAGAAGACCGGTGAGGGTGTTACTTTTGGGTATGTAGCTTGAATTATGCCTTTTGTATCCCTTTCTCTGGTGTAATTACTAAAGTCCTGACAGTCGATTCCATCTCATCATATACTGATGCTGTCCTTGAGGACGATGCGATTATGGTTGTGCAAGTCGCTGCGAAAGGAGTGGAAACTATAAAACTGAGAAAGGAATGACCCGTGGCTCAGGGTGCTGTGGCGCAGGATACTACAAAATAGAGGATGGAGGAGAATTTCTCTATAGAATGTGGGTTATTATATCTCTTCTGGTGTGGCAAGTGAGAGGAGGTAACCGAGATGCGTTGGGTGTCTTCCGACTTCTTGGTGCATCATGTTGCTGAAATGGAGGAACGCTTTCTTCGTGTCATGGGATATCCCCGGGAAGATAATGACAAAAAAGTTGCTGAGGTGTTTGAGAGGGTCGATTGGGTGGAAAAAGAGGTTGTTGCTTTGCGCGAGGATTTTTCTGTCTTTCGGGGGAAGATGCTCACTGTTTGGGGGGACGAGGCGCTTATGTCTGGAGCTGTCGGCCGATCGGGAGGGCCTCACCACTCAATTGAAGAATGGTCAGAATGACCTTCTCAAGTTGGGTGATGAATTTGTACGAACGGTTGCATCACCGAGAGTTTGCCAGGTGAAACGCTAAAGAACTATTTAGTTAATTTTTTTCTTTTTTTAGGTTAATTCTGAGGATTTGTTGTGATGTACCACCCTCTTTTTTTGTAAATGAATAAATGAATGAAATGCAATTTTCTAATTCTGGTCATGATTGTACTATTTCGAGTATTGTTCTCATCAAATGACATTAAAACTATGCTTATCCTTGATTCATTTTGATTGGGTAGTTTGCCACAAAATAATGTCATTAAACTATGCTCACATTTAGAGCCAAAAAAATCCCTAATGGCATAAATCTTATGAGTAATAAACTATAGAGTGCCTTGAAGGACACAAAGTCCTTTGCTAACTCTTAAAAAATAACCTGTTAGATATACATCCACCCTATATCTACAAAATTTTTTTAGATGACGTAACAATAGTTCTTGACAATAATTCTTTAGTCATATTAGTTTGATCATCTCGTTGAAATACGTAAACTAAGGTTCATGACAACTCAAGATAATGAACCCCATTCACTCAGACCTAACCTGACGTGGGTGAATTTCTCTAATATAAAAAATTCTTGCTATTACGATATGCTAAACATTAGCGTATGGCGACTAAGCTTAATTGAAAAGTCGTTCTCATGATCTAGAGCAACTAGCCATAGAGGCTTGCGCCTACGATATGCTAAACATTAGCATATGGCGACAAAGCTTAATTGAAAATTCTCTCATAATCTAAAGCAACTAGTTATAAAGACTGGCACCCATGAAAAACTTGAAATTAGATTAAGTAGCCCTCATAAAATGAGCGTGAAATCTCTGAGTAGTGCTTTAGCTAAAATCCAATTTACGTTCCAAAAATTTAACCAAAAGACAACTTAGAAGCGCCAGATGCAAACTTTTGGAGCCACAATGCCTTCCTTATAATGATACCTTATTCAGTTCCCATTCATTAATTATTTCATACACTCAGGCAAGCAGTCAAAAATTTCTTCGATTAAATGTGCATATTTCAAATATCAACTACGAGTTTGAAAAGAAGACTAACTATGCATCATTTTCTTAAGCGATTTTCTTTAGTTTCATTATATTATTTATAGTTGTAACATTATAAACAAAACGATGAATGAAACAAGCATGGTCCTTAAAGATATATAGTATTTTTAAGAGTTTAGGGATTAAACATACGAAATTCTTAGAAGAAAGCACTCATCCATGAGTTTAAATTTTCACTACCTGTAATGCATATATATCCAGAAATCAATGATTCTGGAAACTACTTGTTAAATCATATGAAAAATAATTCAGTGACACCAAGGCACTCGTTACAAAAACAATCATTTATGCAATTCAATAAAATATGATACTTACAAAGAGCTAAACCTGAGGAAGAACTTATATCAGCTACCCTATTCCATGTTCTCATGTTCCGCGCTTGGAAAGTATGGGTAAATAAATAGATATTAACACAAGTGATATGTAGGAATAAAACAGAGAATTTAGAAGAAGGCAGTACGAGAAACATTGAGAGGCATAGATAATTTTTAACTTATTTCCAAATAGGATGGTGATCTAGAGGTACGATTCCCAAAATTTCCAACAAAACATGATAGTACCCAAGAATTGTTCAAGTTTTCCACCACTAAAAGTAGTAGGATAAAAAATGTTTTTCCTTAGAGACTCAAAGGAGTTGAGGAAAAATACGGGGAGGCCAAAGAATAGGATGAAGACAAGTAGTGGGATAAATGTAGATGTTCAGACAAAGAAAGCCACAAAAGATAATAGCACTAGATTTTACGTGCAAATTGCCAATGCCTTTATTAAAAGACTAGTGTAAAATCATCCCCTAACTCTTTTAGATGCCCATCTTAATCACAGAGTATAAAAATATAAATTTAGTAATTAGAATCTTTTGAAAAATTATTGCATAAAGAGTGCATTTGCATCAGGACTCAAATCAGGGCCTACCACGTGTACCCTGATGCAAAACTGCATCAGGACTCAAATCAGGGCCTACCACGTGTACAGACAGACCTACCTTAGTAAAAAAAAAAATAATTTAATACATGAATGAGAATGCCTGTACACGCGACAGACCCTGATTGGAGTCCTAATGGAAAACTGCATCGAGACTCCAGATGCAATAATTTTTCCTTTCGTTGAGGGCAAAAATAATCTCTGAGGACTTTTCAACCCATATTAAATAAATCTAGAGACTAATTTGTCACTTTTATAGACTTTGAGACTAAAATGACTGGGATTATTTTGACACTTTACTCATTTATACATAAGAACGTGTGTTTTTCTGCCTCCAAATATTGGTTCTCATGCCCAAAGTATATTTCTATCATCATTTACATATGAAATTTTAAATCAAATAATGCAAACAAAAAAAAAATATTTATACTCACAAACTGTAGACCGCTGAAAATCCGATAAAAATCCTTTGAAGTGGTGATGTCAATAAATCCAGTTTTTGGATTTGCACTCAGCTTGCTGTAATGCTTATCCAATGCTGCACTTGTAAAAGCTAGTGCATATTCAAGCACACTTGCAGAATTAATATTCTTTTTGTATATGATATCTACAGGAAACAAATAAGGTCCATCAGAAACTTAAAATATACAATCTATCTAGGTGATATTATAATGAAAAAAAAGCAATTTGAAAAACCATGTAGCATTGTAGTTGCAAAATAATCTATTAGAAAAACAAGGGAAAAAATATCAAATCAGTTTAAATCTTTTTGAGTCCCAAATGTTAGTGACAATCAATAATAAGCGGGGCTACTTCTGCTCGGGTTCAAGCTGTAATGAATATTATCCTCTCTTTCGAAAAAAAATGTCTCAATATTCATTTCTCAAAATCTTCTCTAATTACTTGGAGGCGAACAAGAATAAGAAGTTTGAAAAATGGACAATATAATGGGTAATTCCCTTGATAAGCTTCTTGTTTAACACCAATGTACCATTGAAGATAAAAGACTTAAAAAAGACTCGTAGAATGTTATTAACAAAATTTGTTCCAAACTTTCAAACTAGAAGGGCAATCGTTCATCTAGAGGTTAACAACTCACTCTAATGAACTCAATGCTTTCTTATATCACTCTTTATTACTTTTTACTCTTGCATACCTCATGGGGTGAATTAATAAAATTGATTGCATAAGGATAAGTTTCTTCTGGAAGGGAAAAGGTGATGGCAAAAGCTTAAAGTTAATAACGTTAAGTGTGCATTGGGTCTCCGATATCTGAATATTGCCAGAAGGTACTTTGAAAATATGCCATCTACTACTTCTCTTGTCAGATTTTTGGATATAAATTCTCTGAAAGTTTCAAGGCACATCCTTGTTGACCTCATTTTTAGTGAGGTCTTAGTCTCCTACTCCCAGAACCCATAATCTAGCCTTAGGAGTTCCTTGTTGACCATCCTAGCGGACTAGTATTGGAGCCCACCTCTCGTAGAACTTCAAACCGCTTCTTGACTCATTTTTGTGAAGAACTCGCATGAGTGGTTCCAAGCACTCAACTTGTAGTTGCAAGGGCTAAGGACCAACCCAAAAATAAGTTCCTACAGGATCGTACGACCTTAGGTGAACCCTCGGCGACTCAGCAACGCACTCATTGCACCACACACGACTTTGACTTGAATCGACTCACCCGTCGGCAAATTCGTCCGAACGACCCCAAATGACGAAATGGACTATGTCAGCGCGTCCGGAATGTTAATTTTAGCCGGGAAGGACACCCATATTGCTAGGTTTACGCGCGGCACAAATGACATGAAAATTGATGCATGTTTTTTTTAACGGGACGCGGACCCGGACTCAACTTATGTTCAACTCGGATTCGATTCAGGCTGGACTCGAGCCTGAACGAGAGTTAAGTAATTTGAATTTCAAATTTCAAATTTCAAATGAGAATTTCAAATTTCAAATGAAATATTTAATCCAACTTTAATAAAATTTAATTAGGAGATGTGTTATACCAAATAAACTCCTCTGTTAAAGAAAAACAAATTAATTCCTCGCCAAAGCTTTCACATAACGACTCCCTCTCGAATCTTCGGCTGGCTATAGTAATTAGCCTTTAGAGAGGATTCCAAAAGGGATCATCCTCCGCTCTGCTTGATCTCGTCTCCCGCACCGAAGCCGCAGACCCCATCCTCTGCTATGTTCGATCCCGTCTCCCGCAACGAAGCCGCAGATCTGCTCGCGATCTCGTCTACCGCACCGAAGCCGTAGACCCCATCCTCTGCTTTGTTCAATCCCATCTCCCGCACCGAAGCCGCCGCTCTGCTCGATCTCGTCTACCGCACTGAAGTCGCAGACACCGCACCGAAGTCGCAGACTCCCTCTTCCTCCTCGCCTGCTCGATCCCACCACCCACGCCGAATCCCCTCACCTCTTCTGAGCACGCGCCCACGCCTCTTCTCGCTCCTCTCTGCGAAGACCTCCTCTCTGCGAAGACCGAAACCCTTGCTCGCCTCTCTCAGCCTCTGCTTCCGATTTTGCCTTAAATCATTTGCCCTCCCAACTGAATTTTCAGCGAATCACGATCGTTGTTAGCAAGGGGGCAGTGACCAAATCTTAACAAACACAAAACCAAGGTGTCCTTTTATTTCCTCTTGATTGAAAAAAGCTCTCCTAAAAGTATATCTTCTCTCAAAACAAATCTCTGTATGATTTTCTTTTATTTATGCAAGCATGCTAGTGTTTGATACTTCTAAAATAAAACGAAATGTGTATGCAGGAGATGCTTGTATGAAATATGATAGATTCCACTTGATTTTTGCTATTTTATTTCAATATTTGTGTGGGATGTGTCTTAATAAATTCATTTGGACATTCATGCAAAATTTTCTTGACGAATTCCTCTGTCCAAGCTGATGTAGTGTAAATCGTAACAAATCATATATGGGTTTGCCAATGGTAATCAAAATTTCACATCCATGCATTTGCCTTGTAGTTGCATGCCATAAATGCTTGTAATAAAAGTGATGAATCTCTTTGGTTATATATATTTGGAATGTTAGATTATTGCAAGATTACATGAATTGTGGTCTTGATATTGTGTTTCCACTTGCATACATATGTATCATCCAGTTCTCATGAATTTACATATCTTACACTTGAACTTCATTTTTGCATTCAGCGTCGATTTGGGGCTTAACATGTCATTTGGAGTTGTTTTATGTGCTGTCTTTGAACTTCTAAAATGTTGTTTGAAGCTTTCAAAAGGGGCTGATTTGAGAGCTGTTTTGAAAGTGTTTGTCTTGGGTTTATATAGGCGTTGTTTGAAGATTTTAGAAGTGTTAATTTGGAGTGTTTTAGAGTGCTATTTGAGTGCTGAAATTGTAGTTTGGGTTGTTGTAGGTAGCTTACAAGTGCTGCGAACTACTGATTGGATGTGTTAAAAATGCTATGAAAGCTTTTGGAGTGTTGTGAGAGCTATTGGGTATTATTTGGAACATAGTTAAATGTTGTTTAAGGCATTTTGTGGGCTAATTTTGACATGGATTTGACACCGTTTGGGCATCATTTTAGCACTGTTTTGGGGCTGATTTTTTGAGTTTTGCCCACTGTTTCGAGGCTGATTTTGATAGTTCTATTTACTGTTTTGGGGCTGGAGTTGTAGAGTTTTATTTACTGTATTGGGGCTGGATTTATAGAGCTTTGTCTATTGTTTTAGGGCTGGATCTGGGAGCTTTATTTACTGTTTTAGGTTTCACTTGATTATCATTTAAACGCTTTTAGATTGACCCACCTACTTTTTTTTTTCCTTCCCCTTTCGGCTTTGCTAGTTTTAGAGGTGAGTCGACCTCTTTCTTATTTTGTTTTCTTTATTTTTAAATGGCCAAGTTAAAAATGTGAATTTCTGATTTAATTACTTGGGAAACACTTTTGGGGGTAGATCATCATTTTAGGCACAAGCTAAAATATAGGCTTCCTAGATTTTAGGAGCACACCTTAGGTGAGCCCTTAGGTGAGAGTCCATCAACCTAATCCTCAGCATGATCTTCCTAGAATTTAGGAGCACATCCTAAAGGAGAGTCCATCCACTTAATTCTTAGCATAGGCTTCTAGATTTTAGGGGCACACCCTAGGTGAGAGTCTATCTACCTAATTTTTAACATAGGCTTCCTAGATTTTAGGAGCACACCTTAGGTGAGAGTCCATCCACCTAATTCTCAGCATAGACTTCTTAGATTTTAGGAGCACACCCTAGGTGAGCGTTCATCTACCTAATTTTTGAATAAATAATGAAACTTGACACTTGACCCTGATTCACAAACTGATCAAGACACTGGACATCAGGATGCACCGAGACGTGACCCTTGCTTCCTTAATTAAATCAACAGTGAAATATCCACAAGGCTTAAGAAACCCAGTGCACCGGGATTTGAGCTTGAATATTACACTCAAATTCTCCTAGCAATTGGGAAAATTTCTTAACACCGCATGTGGATCATCAGACTATGATAAGTCTAGGGTCTAGGTGGCGAGGGCGATGACGACCTTGCTTATGTGTGCTTAAACGAGGGATACAAGGATAGATTATTAGAATAGTATCTCCTACCTCAAGGATCTTCAATAAGGGAGAGCGAAGGACCTATGATACTACTCGCCGATTCTTGGTAGGATCGTTGCCCCCGACACCCTTAGGTTGTCAGTAGTTCTAGGTTCTAGCACGATTAGAGTGTAGAGTGACTAGTCTGTGGACAGTATGACTTTATAAAATATTTACAAAAATAAAATAAAATTTTTTTTTGCATGCTAAATGATTAAAAGAACTCTGCATATAAAAAAAGACTTAAATAATAACTTTTGCATAAAAATCTTTCTATGAAAGAAAATTTATAAAGGTCCACGGTTAGTCACTCGGACTGAGGGTAAGTTCTGTAGATTGTCGGGCCGGTAACTCTTGTTCAAGATCGGGAAGCACACAATCCAGCTCTGAGCCCCCCACTTTTACCAAGGTCTTATACCCAGTCCTGATCTTTCATATGTGGCTAAGGGTTTCTTTTGCTCGTGATTTTTTTTACAACTCATTTTTCTAACTTTTGCGTTGGGTTTTCTCGTCTTGTTTAATTTTCTTGCAAGTTTATTTAAATCTGCCGCAAATCTCTGCTGCAAATCATACTTTGCTCGCAACATTAATAACGCAACAGTAGCAGATGCCCAGGTACGCTTTTACAGTTTATTTACAACATTTTACTTTATTGCATCTTACCTTTCAAGTACATTTTATTCACCTGTGATTTGCTTATTCTCCATGCAAAACCAAAACTAAAATAAAACAAAACCAAACATTGACACCAAAATTGTGAACCATAAACTACCAATCTCAAACACTTAAACCCTGGAGCTGTCACGATGATAGGAGTTTGGAGCTAACTTTGTGGGCAGCACGACGAGGAGCTTGGAGCGAGCACCAAGAGGATCTTCTTCAGCATTATCTCTTCCTAGCATAATAACAACCCATAGGACTTCAAGTTAGCTCGCCTAGCGCGACGTAAATCCTCAAATCTTCTTTAGGCTCCTGTACAATCATGTTGTGAAGCGTAAGTCCGAACTCGTCTTAGGTTCTGAGGTTGTCGTGTGACACGACGTAACTTATCTCTGTGGGCTATTTGCATAATCAGGTATTATGCATATGTAAGTCCCAAATAACCAAATTGGCAGGATTGAACAATGGAATAACATCGTCTCTAAAAATGCAACCACACAATAGGATAGTCTGGGAAGTCATTGAAGTCTCTCCTCATGATCTATGACATCCCCTACCTGCTCCTTCCTTTGGACTCCTGAAATAACTGTTCATATTTGAGCCACTCCCATTTGTTTTTCCACGTTTTCCACGTCCTACCTTTTCCACGTCCTACCGTGAAAACATAAACTTTGGAATCTTGAAGACTAATACCTCTTATCATTATCGAGAGTTTTCTCAAGTGACCCCAGTCATTTGAGATGTAATTAACTATAAGGGCTTGCCTTTATAGGGAACTTGGAACCCAGGTAAAATAAATCATATTTAATCTTTGTATTAAATAGGAGAACTTGTCGGTCATACATAAAAGGTGTCTCAAATCTCTTAGTTTGCTGGATTGGGTCTTTCGCCGAGGTCTACACTTATCTTTCAGGAGGGTGTAGTATTCGCGGTATCAGACACGATTATGCAAATTATCAGAAGAATGAGATCCATTTGGTCACATTTTTCGAAAATTAAAACATGCCACTTTCAAAACCTGAACTATATATCTATTTTATTAAATTAAATTTCAAAAATTATTTTCATATCCATATTTTCAAATCATCATCGAAAAGGTTGACCGACAATCCTGACCTTAGAAATCCTTTATTTAATTCATTAGACATTATACACGAGGACCCTTTGGTGAAAGACCAATCTCTATTATTCAAATTTGTTCTCAAAACTTCGATTTGGGTTCAGCTCCTCAAGAGATAATGATTGATCTTTTTGCTTCTCCTAACTCATTGGTGTTGATCACTTCATCTACTGCTGAAATTATCTCCGACAATTCTATGCAAGTTCTTGAAATAGCCCAACCTTTTTCCTTTGATGAAAGAAATTATGAATATTTGTTACAACATTATTCTAATTATGATTACAACTTTAGAGTATCGGCTCTTTAGAGGATAAACTATTTCATGTTCTTTATGACAGAAGGGCCAAATATCAAAAGAAAATTTATCATCACACTCCTATCTTTACAAGGCATCAAGCTAGAAAATTAAAATGATTTTTGTACCTCTTTATTCACATAGTTAGTACTTTTTGTTTTGCTTTGACATTTTCTGTTAAGTGGCTTAGATGTACTCATATCATTATTTGGTTAAGAAAACTTCATGTCTTGATCTATGTTCAAACATGCTTATTTAGTGGATCATTCTCATATCTTCTTCAATTGATAGACTACTACAAAAATTTAAATGAGGTTTTACAAGTTGTTTGAAATTAGAAAGAATAGTGGGAAGCATTATCTCATTATTTTCTTCTTGGCCGGACAATCATATCAAAAACAATTTCATGGATCTCTATGATTTATTTTCTTTGCCTCTATTTAAATTATTTGGAAGGAAAATTGTTAAATGTTTTGCAAAAATAACTAAAAATAAGAAGGTGCTCTAATTTGATATTATCTCTTGTTTACTTAGAGATCTTCAGTGCTGCCTGCAAAAACAGTTTCCATTAGAGACTGAGAAACCAATTGATCTATATTTGGCTATAATGACCTATTTTAAGTTGTATTTTTGCACTTCCTTACTTTATTGCAATTAGGTTTACCTTTTATCTTTTCAATTTTTTTTAATTAGTGATTCTCCTTGAATAATAATAATAATAATAATGATAATAGTAATAATAAACTTTACATTCAATCACCAAAAATCCAAATTTCAAATGAAGTGCCATGTGGCACATCCTGAATCTAGATCAAAAGATTATGAACGGGAGATGCTTCTTTTGCATCTAAAAGAAACAACACATACACATAAAGTAAGCACTAAATAAAATAAAAGACTATAAATCTACTGCAAAAATGCAGTATTTGTCGATGACAATGTGTAACAGGATGACTTGGAGATACGATGAACATATAAGTTTGTTCAAATAAAATACTTATAAAGCACAAACATCATTAACTTTTACTATTACAATTAAACTACATTTATGACAGTCAAATAATCTACAAGAAATCTCAAGTAATAGATGTTTCAGTAGTTCTGTAAAATGTAAATGATGTTTAACTGTAATATTAACATATAGCAAGCCCTGATTAATGGCCGTAAAGAAAAAAAATAAAAACAAAACTTATGGGCACATTTACATACATAGCACATAAATTCTCATGTATTTGCATGCATGCATGCCTAAACTTTCACATTTAGGTATATAGCACTCAAATCTTTAATATCACATTAAAAATAGCGCTATTACCACTTTTTAAAAGTGTAATGTACATTTCATGCATAGTTTTAAAACATCAAAGCACAATATATGTAAGTATGAAAGCTTAGGCGAGTGATATGTACAAAATTTCCAAGACTTTGCTTACCAGCAGCTTCCGCTTGCTTTGACATGACGTGGAAGGAATTTGGATTTTGACATGTTTCGTTTGATACAATTGCTGCTTTAGCAGATTTGAACAAACTCACAAGAGGACTATCGCCACTATCAACCTCTCTTAGTTGTCCATCACTTCCAATGGTCAACCCCAACCATGGTGCCGTTTGAATGAATTGCATGGTATCTGTTTCCCTCTGCAACAAATGTCACAACAATGTCTTCTCAAAAATATACATGAGACATTTACATACATACCACCCAATATATAACACTTAACTTTTTTTTTACATTTATACCATCCAAATCATTCACATCACATAAAAAATATCACTTTTTAAATTTTAAAAAGAGAAATACACCTTTCATGAATAGGGAAGGTCTTATATATGTAAATATTAAAGTATAGGCGTTAGATATGTAAATACATAGGAATTGGGTGGTATGCATGTAAATCTTCCAATATATAATGGAATGAATATATGAACCATAGAGACAGAAGGAAAGTCATTTGCATAAAGCAAGGTGAAAGAGATTATCATTACTCGTATAATTAGGATTGAATTTATAAAAACTTATGCAACAGTGATCTGGTGTCAATCCTACCTATGCAAGACTTGCTAAACAAGGTTTCAATAAATAATTGTAGTTCAATCCATCATTCGATAAATACCTCAAAGGTCAATTTAGTCTCCTTGTCTGCAAAATTTTGTAACTAGTTAATCAAAGGAGTACAAATCAAGCAACTACAAATAGTTTGAAAAAAAATTAAAATACAACAATAAGGAAAGAAATAATCTGATGAAAGAGGATAACCTCAGGAGACTTGGAGTGAATTAAATATTTTATTTCTATTTATACCTCTTTTAACAAAGAGAATTTGAAACCTGTTTTACATTTGAATTTCACCACTATAAATGCAATTATGTAAGCATCAAAATCATCAAATGGTGAAGCTACCGTTCTAAATATCCTAATTGTTTAAGGATTAGATCTAGCAAAATGAAGAGGAAAATGCAAAGTCGGTGGAGGACGACAAATAAAGAGGTCCCGCTATTGTCTAG
>NW_018164565.1:1318139-1328695 GCF_001263595.1 Phalaenopsis equestris | reverse complement strand
TGATTTTTTTTTCTTAATGGGTATAATATTTAAATTTTTAAATCAAAATGTATATTTTACTGTAAATAAATTTTTCCGAGATATCTTTATATGATTTTCATATTGTAATATATAAAGAAAAATATATAAATGTTTAGGAGTGATATGTATGTAAAACCTAAAAACAATAAATAAATATAAAACCTAAAAATAATAAATAAATAAATAAAATTAATGTATTTTATGGAAATTTCCAATTATAAGCCATTTTTATTTCTAATAGAAACAAATTATTGATATTGATATATAACCAATAAATTCATCAAACCAAGTGTAAATACTATCATTCTAATAATAATTATATGAATTAAAAAATTTATAAATTAAATTTGTGTTACTCTAAACTCTATTATTAGCTTACTTATATAAAAAATATGTATCTTAATTGGAGCAATCTGATAACATTAAAATCATTCAACTCTAATTTTTGGTCTATCTATCTTATGTATGGTATAATTTATTGTCAAAATAGTATAACATCTCTCTAAAAATTATAAATAAGTCCCGCTTTCACACATTTTGGGAGATTGTAATGGTCACAAGAAGGATTTTCATTATAAGGAATTTATGCCTAAGCTTATCCACACCCAATGCATGTTATGCATGTCATCATCAATGAGATTGACGCCCACTATTTTATTAGTCTGTTATTCTCAACCAATGATGTGGATTATTGTCACTGATAAAGTAAACCCAGCACTAATGTCAATTTTAATTTATCCCACAAATGCTAATGCCCATAGTTCCCATCAAGATCGAGTTCAACATCAAGGTTGATTATTACATTGTCCATAGCCAATAAAGCCTAAACTCACATTGACACTAATACAGATGCACATCTTCTCCAACAATCTAAATGCCCACCATCCCTGAGTTTGTTGACACTTGCTATTGACATCAATATTGGTACTTGTTTTTGCCAAAAAAAGCATACACCTACCATAATGAGCAAAACTAATAATCATACCATGATCTCTACTAATTACTACCTACTTCAAGTTTGCCACCTACAATATTGTCAAAGTATTATACAAGAAGATGGCTACAATGTGATTGTTCATTCCACACAAAAAAAGCAAATAGAGAAAAAGAGGAAAGTGGGGCTCAAGCTTTTATTCATAAAAAGGAGAAGCTTATGTAGTAAGGAAAAGAATGGTGCAAAAAACTCTTATACCAAGAAGAGAATGCACTAATAATACCTCTTTTTAACATTAAAACATCGTTTTTTTAATAGTTGACAACGTTCTCTCTCATTCTTTGATATAAAGAAAGTGGTATCTCTATTCTTAGCTTTGTATATAGGAAAATAATTATTGTACCCTCTTTTAAGACAACATAATATTTTATCTCTATGTAATTGAAGATATATGTGAATATTATTAAATAATATAAACTTCTGTGTCTTATGATTATGATCGTTGACGTGTTTATACTTTATATTAATTTAATTTTGTTCAATATAGGTGAATAATTAATATTAAAACTCTAGTTTAAAAGCTTTCAAATCTAAACATAAAGGACAAAAATTTTAAGATTCACAATTTTAATAGCCATGATTACGGTTATTAAAATATAAAAATAAATGAGCTTATTTTTATTGAAGAAAACTCCATCAACCTTGAATGGAATAAATGCATTCCATTATTAATCAAGATGAGTTAGAGCTAAATGATAGGCAAGCGCTTGAAGTTAGTCACCTATCTCTACTAAAAATGTTGCCTTCATTCTTAATGAAAAGAACACAATAAGTATGTGAAAGCATTATTGTATACATAAGAGGTTCATTGTGGTTAATAAGCATTTTTCATTTTCTTAAACTCAAAAATATCTCAAGGGCCCTCTATTTTTTTTGCATATCATTGAGATAAATTTTATCATAAATCAAGTAAGTTATTTAGACAATAACTGTCTTTATGAAATTCATGCATTGAATTTACTTTCGTTACTGTTGAAAGTAAGAACAATGTAACAATAGCCATTTATAACTCTTATTAATAAAAAAATATTAAAGTTAAACTATATTGGAAACCCATTCTTAGTAAAGAAATTCAATGATATTAGATAGGTTAGATCTCTTCTTCTGCTTTGAATATTATTAATAACAAGAGTATGTCTTAAAATACAAATAATTATAAAGTCATCCAAGTGGATCTTGAATTATGAAAAGCTATGAGATATTATGAAAAATTATTTCAAAAGAATGATGGAATAAGGGTAGAAGAAAAAAAGAAGAAACTATGAATATTGCTATTAAAAAAGGAAACATAGATCCTTAGTGTTGATAATATAATATAATCATGATTATTATACTCACGTACATTATTCAATTTTTCTTCTCATATGAACCTAAGAAAAATGCTTTATAGGCAATTATAAAGAAGCATTTATTGTTCGTGGTAAACCCTTAGATATTATAAACATTAAAAATGTGATACTCCAAGTAATAAATGGAGTCATATAAAATTTGATTAAGGTAAATCCCAATTCTAACATACGGAGAAATTTGATTTATACATGATAACGTGTAGCAGAATGATTCACATTATTTACTAACACATAGAAGCAAACCAAAGTAGTCATGCTGGTTGCCTTAAAACATAAGATTAACATAGTTTACACCACCATAAATATTAGAATAATGAGAGCTACAATATTTTACACTTGAAAGTCTAAGATTTGGCATCAAAAATTAGGTCAAATGAGTAAGCATGATCTAACAAATACTTCATTCTCAAACTAAAATTTTATATTTAAAATATTTTAAATATGGTTTTATTGAAAATTGCATTTCAAAAAAATAAGGAAGAGATAGTTTCTCAAAACTTAGAAAAGAACCTAAAACCAAGAAGCTAGAATGGGTTCACATGAAAGTCTAGGGCCAATTCTCCATCTCTTCTCTAGATGAATTGATGTTATATGTGATGTCATAGATAATTACTGTGGAAAAATAATTTCTTCTATATATTATTTGCTACTTGTCAATGCACAGTGAACCTAAATACTTAGAAAAAGTTATACAAATTCAAACTATACATTATTGAAGATTAATAAAGAAAGAAGAGAAAAGATCTTTACAAAATTAGCAACAAAACATAAACTAAGCCGCCAAAAATAAATTAGGCTTATAAAGTAAATTGGTCAGAAAATAGAAAAAGGAGTGGAATGACAATAAAAGGCATAATATAATGTTAGTAGTGAAATATGAAAGTTAGTAACTTCATTAAATTTTTGTTCTTGTAATTAAACAAAATTTAAATAGTTAGTTTTGAATATTTTAGTTTTATAAGAATTATGATAAAAGTAGTTTGATAATGAGGCTACCTTTTTTCAATAACAATCAAAAAACACATCTATATAGTTTAACTTAAAAGCTTTGTGGTGCAAGGACAAAAGAAATTAGTCTACATTCTCAATAAAAGCCCATATAATTTAAAAAAAGTTCATGTCAATGGTATTAGAAGTTTGCTAGATTCAGTTATCAGATTGACTTTCATATATACAATGTTGATCATTGTTTTTAAGTAAAACATACGAACAAAATTGTATTATTTTATTTTTATGTTATTGACATATTTAATATAATACAAATGTTAGTAAAATCAATGATTATTAAAAATATTTGTAGTAGAAATTTAAAAAGAAAGAACTTAGGTGATGGTAGTAAAATTCCTAGAGAGAGAAAAGATCAAAACAAAAATTTTGTTCTTTTAGACTTATGATAATCCCAAAACATTAAAAGTGTTGAATAAATTCAATATAACGAAAATAAAAGCAATGAGCAAGCCACTTGTAAATAACCTGTAACACTCAAAATCAAACTAGCGAAGATAAACGAATATATGTATATACATATATTAAATGGTTAAAGTTTCTTATGTATTAGTAGTTGGTTCTTTGATGCATGTAATAGATTGCATAAAATCAAATATTGCACGTAGAGTGAGAGTTGATAGATGGTAAAATTCAAATCTATAGAGAAAAAATATTGAGAGGCTATGAAGTGAATTTTATATTACATGAGATGTATATTTAATCACTCATTAAATTTTAAAAGGCTGACTTGAAATTACAGGGATATGCTGATGCATTTTTAATATGAGCCATCGTTATATGAAGAAATAATATAAGCATGATACACTTATTTCTCAAATGACACTAGCATCGATTAAGTATAACTGTTATAAAAAATTGTTGTATTATTAACTATAAAGTAGAATATATAATTGTCATTGAAGTTAATTAGCGAATAGATGATTAACTAAAAGGCTTTTTAGAAGATGTGAACCAATCACAAAAGATGTTTTTACATTCTGTGATAGTCAAAGTGTTAGTAACTTGACAAAAAAAGGCCACTTTCTACTCTCAAACAAATCACATATAACATAAGTACCACTTCTTATGTTGCTTGTTCGAAGATAATATTTAAAACTTATAAGCATATAAAATCTTACTAATAAGCTCTTCCAAATGACTCCCACTTGTAAAGCCTACACAAACATTCATAGATGATGATATGTATGTCATATAAGAAAGGTTTTGGCATCATACAACTAAATTGGCACATCAAGAAAATTATCTCCAAGTTGAATATTGTTACGATTTGAAGAAAAAAATGATTTTTATTTAACACGTATAAAATCTCTATCTACCACCATATACCCAACTCTTATAAATTTTTATCTATCATTATCAACCTTACATCTATATTATGATACTTATCATCATCTATCTAATAAATTCAAGCCTATCACCTAAAACATTCGAATATCATATAAAGAGATGACTTTAATTGTTTTAATGCATCCCACAAATAAAAGTTAACATCATTTGTTACAACTTTTCCTATAGTGACAAAAGAAAAAAATGGAGTATAAATGGGTTGAATCCAAATATGTTCGTTAAACCATACCCAAGGAATAGAGCGTTGGACCGAGGGAGGAAGATCAATAGAGGGAGAGAAAGAGGGGAAAAAAGAGAGAAAGAAGATGAAGATTTCACCCGTCGGGGAAAAAAAAAGGGGTGTTCCCGGGTCCGCCAACCCATTTTATTCCACAAAACTATTCATTACAGATGAGTGGAACAAAAAGTCTCTACATATCATAAATCCCTCCTATTTATAGAAGATATGAGTGAAAAATTTTAAAAATTACATATCTAACCTCGCTTTAAAGAGGAAGGCAAAAGACATTCTAGTCCCTTTATATTGAACCACCAATTTGTCATGAGATCCGTGTAGATCATTTTTTAACATACAAAATGTATAATTCTTCCTTATAAAACGAACAACACCCTGCAATCTTCTACAATAATTTTTATTTTTTTACTTATCTAAAACTTAAAAATTCAATACTCACACGTATATCACCCTGTATTAAAACCAAATCAAAATATATGGATCAAAAGGATGCAAATCATAAGAATTCTAATATGCATGCAAATCAGCAAAGCTCATATATATATATATATATATATATATAAAGCCAAGAAAATCACAAATAACAATAATAACAAGCTCCAAATCAATGGCTCCCTAAAAAACAAAGCAAAAACATGTATCAGCACTGTCTGCAGATCATCAATGTAAAAATGAAGAAAAACAATACCAAAAAAACAGCAAAAAGTGTAGCAAACAGCTAAAAATCATAAAAAAGAAAATTAGGAGAAAATGAGAAACATTGAGTCTCCAAAGGGCTCTCTGAGCATACTATAAAACATATTTCTTTGAAGCTATGGAGCATCGGCTTCTGTCGAAAGGCTGTCTGATGAAGTTCTTCTAGCGGAACTGGATTTACGTAAAGGGCTTTCAGCTATCTTCTTCTGACTTCGTTCGCGAATCAGAGCCTGAGGTTGTCTTCTTGGTGTCTCTTTCGGCTTCTGCCCTGCAATTTGAGACAATAATTAGGTTTTTTTTGTGATTATATGTATGTATGTATGTATGTATATGGGTGGGTGTGTGTGTTAGATATGTAAATACATAGAAAATAAGTGCTTATGTGATTCTACCAAAAACTTGGAGGTGATATTATTACTATATGGGTATAAGTTTGAGAGCAAAAAGATACTTCAAGCAGCTATTTATGTTTGAAAAATGTGTATTACAATTTTAAAAATTAAAAATGGTAGTATGGTCCGGGCGGTACAAATGTAAAAAGTAAAGTTTATGTGCTACATATGTAAATATATAATTTAGTGTGTGAAAATTATTGGTGTGAGTCAAGCCGACTCAAAAGCCGGTAGCCCGTAAACTAAGCTTGATAAGCTAACAAGTCTAGCCCGTAAACTAAGCTTGATTAGCTAGTGAGTCCGTTTGTTTAAAAAATATTAATATATAATATACTCAAAATATATTAAATTTCAGGACTCCATCTCTAAATGATTAAAAGTATTTAAAAAATAATATTTTATATTAAATAATTTTTTATTATTTTTCTCAAAATTATTCATGTTATTTTATTATACCACTATTTTAAATTAATATAATTTTTTTCTTTTTTATAAATAAAAAACTAGCTCGTGAGTCTGTTAGAACTCGTTGACTCGAGCTAGATCTTAATAAAATTAATTAAGCTCAAGCCGATCCACTCGACTCTTTTGCATCCTATGGGGATTTGGTTCTAACATATGTGTGACTTAAGAAAAAATAAATAAGGGGCATTTTCTTGCATATCACCTAATTCTTATGTATTGAAATGTCTACCACCTATATTTTATTTTATTTATTATGCAACTCAAATCTCTTATATATATAAAAATATCACAATTTTGATTCCTAAAAAATGGAGTATATTCTTTTTCAAGCATAATTAAATTTGCATATATGAAAAAAATAAAATTTAGATGTTAGATCGATAAATACATAAGAATGAGTGATATGTATGTAAATCTATCAATAAATAAATGATAAAAATATTGATTAATTCTACAATCCCATTAAAATATAACATTAAAAAATCTTTGTGATTTCTTATTAATAATTATGATTTTTTTTCTTAGTTTTAGTGAATTATTATGGAGTTGTTATATGTATAGGAGATATAGTTACGCTACATTTTAATATATTTTTGATAAAATATGAAATATGAATAAAATTAGCAACCGTGTAAATTGTTAAAAACATAAGACTCCGTGTAAATTAATGCATGTTTTGATGATTGAATAAATAAATAACACGATAAAAAAGAAATAAATACGAATGGCGACAAACAAATGAAAAAATAACTATTAAGTGTTCAATTCTTCAATTCATTTGTTGCTCGAATATTAATAATTAAATACTATTTTGTATATTTTATTATCAACTTCATCAATTTATTATAATCATTAATAAGGGATGGACGTGTTAAGTCGTATTAGTTATAAAAGAAAAGTCTATTTTGATTCAACCATTATTTGTATCGTATACGTTATTTTTCATTTTATTTTATATGTATTTGCAGGTTTGAAATCATAATTTAGCAAGAATGGAGCATAGGAGCTACATGCCCATCAGGCGCCCCAATTTCATTCCGATGTGGCTGAGCGCTAGAAATCAGCATGAATGGTGTCCCGACACCCAATTATAGTGCATTGGTGCCCAATACCTTCCTCGCACTACAAGAGAATAAAGTTGGAAGAAATTTGGTGTCTCGTTTCTAACGCCCATGCACCCCATTTTAATCACCCAAGTGCCCGAGTCAAGCATCAGATAAGACCTCCATGCGTCCATAATACAAAATGGTGGGAAAGTTTGTGCCCAAGCTGGTCTTAGGCGCTCCGTTCAAGCAGTGACCAATGCACATCAAGACGCCAAAGGAGAAAAACCTAATGAGTGTTCTAGCACCAGCCCAAGCGCCTAAACACCCGGTGACGTGTTCTGGCAATTTTTGCAGTTTCATGGCATGAAGAAGATATTTAAGTAGAGTTGTTATCATTCAAAGTATGGCGCTGAGGGAGAAGTCAGAGATATCACGAGATAAAACCAGGGAATGAGTGAAGAGTGTCATCGGAGAACTCAAGGAATGGTCAAAGAACTTTAGTGTAAGAGTTCGTGAGAGTGTTGTGAGCATGAGAGAGTGTTCTCCTAAATGAGACGAGAGTTGAAGAGTGAGATCAAGCGTATTATGTACTCGAAATGGGTGTAAATACATTGGATTCTTTGTAAAATGATTATATTTTAGTGGAGGGTCTTGGCGAGACTATTCTAAATTATATTTGCTTAGGATTTGAAATGTTTGTTCATCTTTAATTAGTAGGAACTAGATATCCTACCTCTTATATTAATAATTTATTCATGTTGGTATTACTTATGTATTGTGATTAATATATTGATTGTAACACATTGATATGATAACATTTTGCATGTTATTTACTTCAAAATTAGTGACTTAAGAATGTTAAAATGAATTGTGATATATTTTCATGGAAGTGAACTGCTGGAATAGTTAAGTTAACACTAAAGTAATGGAATCACGTAGACGAACACACAACTACTAGGGTTTCTACATGGTTTATAAAACTAAAATCTAATATGAAATCCTAAGGCTTTTAATGACCTCAAAAGATGCTCAAGAGCATTGCTGTTCTTGCTTGTCAACAATATTTGGATCACGTGGATAAAGCTACATTGTTACATCCAATTCAAAGAAGGCATTCCCACTTGATAAAAATTATAAGCTTAGTTCATAAGATTAAACTATTTATAAAAAATAGTTTTAGTCACTCTAACAAATTTATAAACGTGACACTTCAAATTAAATGTAAGACTAGTAAACTAAAACATTATCCTGTTGTGATAATTAACTAGTTCCCCGTGGCATCAATACACATATTCAAATTCATGTATTACTTGAGCGACAAGTACACTTTTGTGGTTGTCTTGTGCTTCACAGTATATTGGGCATCAAATTTTTAGCATTGTTGCTGAATGCGATACGATATTAAATTTCTATTTTAGAATAATTTTTGTTGAACCTTTGAAGTTTAGGTTTGAAAATCATAAAATAACTATTGACCTATATTTTGTCGTGTATTTCTTATTATAAGCTAGCAAGTGAGGGGTTATTTTATCAATTTTTAAATATTTTTTCTACGTCCATTTAAAAAATTATTTTAGGAAGGCTATTTTAAAAATTTTTGACCTTTCAGAAATTGTACCCAATTGGAGCATCGTTCCCGCCAAATAACCGACTCAAAGATACAACTCTAAACCCTAACGATTAGCTGCACTTCCAGGTGAGATTGAACTTCTAATCCTCCTTTTGTTGCTCATGGAATCTTCTCAAGAGAGGTGGCCACCACTCCACCGTCATGGCGGCAGCGGAGCTGCTGTCGAGGAAGAAGACGCTTTTCTAGGGTTTGTGGCGCACGGTAGGTCGATTCTCTTCCCGGACGACAACCTGCTGGAAGACCGGGGATGCGCAGAGGACTCTCGCGTGCCGTCATGGAGCTGGGCTGTCTCCCGTATCCTCAAAACCTGCATCGCATACCCTAGCGGAGTCACCCCCGGAATTCTTCTATCCGAGATCTTCCTGGTAATCTCTCCATTCCCGAAACCCCATCTTCGATCACTTTAAACTACAGCTACTAGGGATCGTATATATTGATCTGTGTAGGTGCTAGGGTATGGTGAAAGCTCTGATTCTTGAGTTAATGGGGCTTTTGATTCTCTTTCACAGGCTTGGTGCGAGCAGCGGAGGTTTTTGACCTCAAAAAAGAATATGGAATGGATGGCTCCATTGAAGAGGCGGCGCAGGAGAACAAGGCTTCCGAACACAGTCACCATCGATTCAATTTTTGAGAAGAATTTTCTCTCTCCAACCAGCTGCATTGAAGCGGTTATTGTGCTTTCGTTTCTTCTCCCAGGTACCTCAAAACCTGTCATTCCTTCTCGTACTTATACACTCACCGCCTCTATTTCCAACAGAGCATGCAAAAGGTGTGCCTTAACTTCTGTTTTAGGATAGAAACAATTTTCATACAACAATGCTCTGTTTTTTTTTTTCATCTTCCAGCAGTTACAAAGACTTAAAATTTATTTTGGATGAATCTTGTGAAGATTCACTATGATTGGGGAGCAAAACAACGTTGCCTTGAACTGAAAGCAGTTAAAAATATTGATTCTTCTTTTGTTCCAACTTTAATTTTAGAGTTGTCATCTTGTTCAACCATGGAGGAGTGGCTAGCAGTGTTTTAGTCTGCTTAATGATCAGTAGTTGAATTTGCAGTGAAAGAGGAAGGGAGTTATTGAGCTTAAACTTCATTTGATCACTACTTACAAGGTGGAAAACAATTTTATTTGTGACATATAGTTAAATATATTGAAGTTTAATGTGATTATATTACTAGTTTGCATAGATCCTCTTTACAAAAGTTTAAATTTAAAGAATGAACCAACCAACTTGGTGGGATCCGTGCATGTGTTTTAATCCCACCAATTCTCGTTCATTGTATAGTGTGTATTCTTATATTCTCTAGTATTTACTTATAGGAATATTTTGTAGATATTAAAAAAAATCTACACTTAAGTTTGATTGTCATTC
>NW_018164565.1:1304302-1309548 GCF_001263595.1 Phalaenopsis equestris | reverse complement strand
AAACGGTTGTCTCAAATCTCTTAGTTTGCTGGATTGGGTCTTTCGCCGAGGTCTACACTTATCTTTCAGGAGGGTGTAGTATTCGCGGTATCAGACACGATTATGCAAATTATTAGACGAATGAGATCCATTTGGTCACATTTTTCGAAAATTAAAACATGCCACTTTCAAAACCTGAACTATATATCTATTTTATTAAATTAAATTTCAAAAATTATTTTCATATCCATATTTTCAAATCATCATCGAAAAGGTTGACCGACAATCCTGACCTTAGAAATCCTTTATTTAATTCATTAGACATTATACACGAGGACCCTTTGGTGAAAGACCAATCTCTATTATTCAAATTTGTTCTCAAAACTTCGATTTGGGTTCAGCTCCTCAAGAGATAATGATTGATCTTTTTGCTTCTCCTAACTCATTGGTGTTGATCACTTCATCTACTGCTGAAATTATCTCCGACAATTCTATGCAAGTTCTTGAAATAGCCCAACCTTTTTCCTTTGATGAAAGAAATTATGAATATTTGTTACAACATTATTCTAATTATGATTACAACTTTAGAGTATCGGCTCTTTAGAGGATAAACTATTTCATGTTCTTTATGACAGAAGGGCCAAATATCAAAAGAAAATTTATCATCACACTCCTATCTTTACAAGGCATCAAGCTAGAAAATTAAAATGATTTTTGTACCTCTTTATTCACATAGTTAGTACTTTTTGTTTTGCTTTGACATTTTCTGTTAAGTGGCTTAGATGTACTCATATCATTATTTGGTTAAGAAAACTTCATGTCTTGATCTATGTTCAAACATGCTTATTTAGTGGATCATTCTCATATCTTCTTCAATTGATAAACTACTACAAAAATTTAAATGAGGTTTTACAAGTTGTTTGAAATTAGAAAGAATAGTGGGAAGCATTATCTCATTATTTTCTTCTTGGCCGGACAATCATATCAAAAACAATTTCATGGATCTCTATGATTTATTTTCTTTGCCTCTATTTAAATTATTTGGAAGGAAAATTGTTAAATGTTTTGCAAAAATAACTAAAAATAAGAAGGTGCTCTAATTTGATATTATCTCTTGTTTACTTAGAGATCTTCAGTGCTGCCTGCAAAAACAGTTTCCATTAGAGACTGAGAAACCAATTGATCTATATTTGGCTATAATGACCTATTTTAAGTTGTATTTTTGCACTTCCTTACTTTATTGCAATTAGGTTTACCTTTTATCTTTTCAATTTTTTTTAATTAGTGATTCTCCTTGAATAATAATAATAATAATAATGATAATAGTAATAATAAACTTTACATTCAATCACCAAAAATCCAAATTTCAAATGAAGTGCCATGTGGCACATCCTGAATCTAGATCAAAAGATTATGAACGGGAGATGCTTCTTTTGCATCTAAAAGAAACAACACATACACATAAAGTAAGCACTAAATAAAATAAAAGACTATAAATCTACTGCAAAAATGCAGTATTTGTCGATGACAATGTGTAACAGGATGACTTGGAGATACGATGAACATATAAGTTTGTTCAAATAAAATACTTATAAAGCACAAACATCATTAACTTTTACTATTACAATTAAACTACATTTATGACAGTCAAATAATCTACAAGAAATCTCAAGTAATAGATGTTTCAGTAGTTCTGTAAAATGTAAATGATGTTTAACTGTAATATTAACATATAGCAAGCCCTGATTAATGGCCGTAAAGAAAAAAAATAAAAACAAAACTTATGGGCACATTTACATACATAGCACATAAATTCTCATGTATTTGCATGCATGCATGCCTAAACTTTCACATTTAGGTATATAGCACTCAAATCTTTAATATCACATTAAAAATAGCGCTATTACCACTTTTTAAAAGTGTAATGTACATTTCATGCATAGTTTTAAAACATCAAAGCACAATATATGTAAGTATGAAAGCTTAGGCGAGTGATATGTACAAAATTTCCAAGACTTTGCTTACCAGCAGCTTCCGCTTGCTTTGACATGACGTGGAAGGAATTTGGATTTTGACATGTTTCGTTTGATACAATTGCTGCTTTAGCAGATTTGAACAAACTCACAAGAGGACTATCGCCACTATCAACCTCTCTTAGTTGTCCATCACTTCCAATGGTCAACCCCAACCATGGTGCCGTTTGAATGAATTGCATGGTATCTGTTTCCCTCTGCAACAAATGTCACAACAATGTCTTCTCAAAAATATACATGAGACATTTACATACATACCACCCAATATATAACACTTAACTTTTTTTTTACATTTATACCATCCAAATCATTCACATCACATAAAAAATATCACTTTTTAAATTTTAAAAAGAGAAATACACCTTTCATGAATAGGGAAGGTCTTATATATGTAAATATTAAAGTATAGGCGTTAGATATGTAAATACATAGGAATTGGGTGGTATGCATGTAAATCTTCCAATATATAATGGAATGAATATATGAACCATAGAGACAGAAGGAAAGTCATTTGCATAAAGCAAGGTGAAAGAGATTATCATTACTCGTATAATTAGGATTGAATTTATAAAAACTTATGCAACAGTGATCTGGTGTCAATCCTACCTATGCAAGACTTGCTAAACAAGGTTTCAATAAATAATTGTAGTTCAATCCATCATTCGATAAATACCTCAAAGGTCAATTTAGTCTCCTTGTCTGCAAAATTTTGTAACTAGTTAATCAAAGGAGTACAAATCAAGCAACTACAAATAGTTTGAAAAAAAATTAAAATACAACAATAAGGAAAGAAATAATCTGATGAAAGAGGATAACCTCAGGAGACTTGGAGTGAATTAAATATTTTATTTCTATTTATACCTCTTTTAACAAAGAGAATTTGAAACCTGTTTTACATTTGAATTTCACCACTATAAATGCAATTATGTAAGCATCAAAATCATCAAATGGTGAAGCTACCGTTCTAAATATCCTAATTGTTTAAGGATTAGATCTAGCAAAATGAAGAGGAAAATGCAAAGTCGGTGGAGGACGACAAATAAAGAGGTCCCGCTATTGTCTAGGCTGGAGACAACAAAAGAATGGCCAGTGATGACACTAGCAAGATCGCAAAGGACAATATAAATCTATCATCTAGTATCAAATAAGTTACAAAGAAAATGCTTGCACAAAACTTAGGATACAATACCCCGTTTGGTAGAAAACAAACAAAGAAGCCTATAATAACATAAAGTAAAAGCCTCCCAATCAGATCTTAAACAATATATTGACACTAAGGCAGAAAGTAAACCTTAATTATAAATCAAAATAACGCAAAAAGAGGCCTACATGGCCAGACAACAATTGACAGGCAGGACAATTTGTACTACAGGACTATCGAGACAGATCCCCATCTTGATTCCAATCCAACCTATGCAGCTCCAATAGAAGATGCTTCAGCGTCTTTTTCAGAAACATCCAGATTCTCTTTGGTGATTATAAATGCACCATCAAATTCAGGCTTGAGCATTTCAAAAGAATGTGTAGGAGACCTCCTTTTCTTCAATTTGATTCACACCAAGTCACATTTCTTAAAGATTTAGGCTTTCCTGAATTTATTATTTTGTTTCTGGTACTTGTTATGTTTGACGATTTACTTCCTCACTTGTTCACTTAAGTTTTGAATAACTTTGACTCTATCATATGCATCAATACTATGTTCAATAGATGAAAGTAACAGCACTAATTCCAAAGGTATGAGAGGATTTTGCCCGTATACAATCTCAAATGGGCAGCAGTTTGTCAATTGGCTAGTGGATCGGTTGTAGGCAAACTTAACAAAAATATCAAATCTCACTACTTGATATTCTTGCTTATAAAGCACTTGAGGTTTCCAAAACTCTAATTTACCATCCCATCTGTCTATGAATACGTTGCTGAACTGAATTAGAACTTTGAATCTAGCTTACCTCATAAAATCCTCTAATAATGGCCCCAAAACTTCACATTTATGTATGAAGTGATATTCCTAAGTACAACATGAAGGTGAACTATTCTTTGAAGTACAAATTCGAAACTTGCGAGATAAAAATCATTTTAAGATAAAATACAAAATATTCCATCTTGTAGAAGCAATCCATTATAATCATAACTAAGTCCTTGCTTTACTGTGTTCAGGGTAAGCCCACCATAGTCCATGCTCATATCCACTCAGAGTCCCTAAAAGAGGAAGGATAGGTATATACCTATATTTTGTTCTCAAGTCCTAGTCAAATGACATACCTTGCACTGTTTGATATGCCTCTCTACATCTCGTACTAATCTGGGTAAGTAGAAATTCAATTTGACTAAAGAAAATGTATTGTCCTCTCCAAATTCTCCTACCATACCTCAAAAGAACACGATCGACCTAGGGAGGAAGTTCTGCAAAAGGAGACGCTTGATGAGCAGTTTCGACGTCTGGAAATAAGAATTGAAGACTGCGAGTGCGTGAAGAAGAAGACGAGTCACACAGGAGAGACTCAATTTATCATCGTGCGGGAACTGTCGAATGAGATCAAAGGAGGAGAAGAAGAAGACACACAAACGGGAAGGGGAACCGAGTCTCGCGTGCGGGAAGAAGCTCCTTTGAGCTTTAAGGACAACTAAACGATTAAAGACACGGATTTTAGGGTCTGTTTAGGGCAGCTACAACTTATTAATAAGCTGTTGAGCTGCAGTTGATCTGGATAAACTGGTTAGTTCTTTGGTTTGTGTTGTTGGAAAACAACTATTTTGCAGCCGTTTTTGAATAATTGATCATTCTACCCCTGTGCAGTAATGCTGCTTGCAACAGAACTATCATAAAAAAATATTTGATATTTGAGAAACAAAAAATCACTTCAGAAGAGTACAAAAAATAAGATATACACCCCACCTAACAATTAGTATCAAAATTGTTAGCAAAGAAAAAAAATTATTAAAATTACATTTAAAAAATATGATAATATTAGTTTTAAAATGCAGACGTAGCATCCTCTAGAGATACCATCCATTCCCTCGGTTGCATTTTCAAAACGCAAACACACCAAATAAGCTGCCCCAAACGAGACCTTAATTAAAATTATTTAATAAATTTTATGAACATATATAGGTGTGTCTAAATTAAATGATATTAATAGAAAATTTTACTCAAAAAAGGACTCAAACAAATAGTGATTTCAGCTTGGAAGGACAAACAGATGAAGCATGCAAGTGAGGGAGAAAATCCATTCG
>NW_018164565.1:1288041-1304202 GCF_001263595.1 Phalaenopsis equestris | reverse complement strand
GCCGCCACCCGCCTCATCATCATCTCGCCGGAGATTTTCATACAAAGTCAAGGGTTCAAAGATTTTCTCTCCCGAATCCGAGATAACATATCTGGTAGAGGCAACCTCTATCCTATCCTTAGCATTATCAACAGAATTTTTCTTTTTCTTTGTTTTCTTTGTTTTTGATGACGATGGTTCTTGTGATGAAGTTTCTATCTCTGACCTGACAGACTGAAAATTCTGATATATAGTCTGTTTGGAAGCGTTCTGAATCTGTTTTATCACTTTCTTGGAGGATTTGCTCCACGCTGTATCCCATCGATCTTTGGTAGATGAAGAAGATCCCTCTGCAGTATCTTTTTTTCCATGCCCACACGTCAGGGGGAGCTGTGTTTCCAATCGGACCTTCTCCAAGCATTCATCAGAACCAGAGATCTCTCTACATTCTTCTCTGCATCCGACAATTCTTGTAGCTTCTGTTATACCTCGCTTTTTCCCTATGCAGGCGCCGCCAGCCAGTTGTCAAAATCAACTTCTGCAGCCTTTGCTGTGCCTCAATTTTTTCCCTGTGTAGGTGTCTGGTTCACTATACCATTGCGATTTCAGCGATTTTCTCTGCACATGCATTTGGGCAACTGCAGGCTTGCTTTTTCAGCAAACAACAGACATTATTTTCTCTTTCTAGTAGAAATTTTGGTTTGTAAATGGGATTTGTTTTTTCTCTCCAGTGTAAATCACAGAAGACCTCCAATTGAAATTCCAGTTTTCACTCTCTGGTGGAAATCGTTGTCCCCCGCAGAACCACACAGAGAACTGACTTTCTTGCGGGCTCTCTCATGGTTGTTATCCCTGCAGTTTTTTAGTCGCAGCCCCTTCCTGCGAGATATTCCAGCTGTCGGACCTTCTAATTTCCTTCCAGGACCGTCGAGGCACCTTCCAACAGCGGGACTTATCCTCTGATGGCTTTCATGCCACTGGAACTCTCTCATGTAGTCATTCCTGCCGGTGAAATTCCCTCCTGCAGCCTTTTCTATCGCCAGAAATTTCTGCGGACATATCTGCTGTCGACTGAACCTTCGGGCTTACTCTTGCAGTCGGTTCTCTCCCATGCAGCCTTTCCCGTCATTGGACCTTCCTCATGCAGCTTTTCTCGCGTCGGATCTACCTCAACAAAATTTTCCCTGCTGATTTTATTTTGGCCAGCTCTTCACAAGAAAAACACTGCTCTTTCCTGCAGCATTATTGCAGCCTTCTCCGAACACTACAATTTTCTTGAGCATTGTCATTGACCCTCTGCAGCTTACTTGCAGCCTCCCTGCAGCCTCCTTGCAGCTTTCCTGCAACCTCCCTGCAACCTCCCTGCAACTTTCATGCAACTATCAGTCAACCGGTGACTTACAAATTCATTAGTGTCTCGAAATTCAACTTAACCCTTGTCCATGCCACTCTCATGCTTCAGTCATTCTCAGGCTTCGACACTCTCAGGCTTCGACATTCTCATGTTTCGACACTTACGATTTGAGGATTGTTGGAATTTTTTTGGCAAATTGATATTACATGTCCAATCAACATACAGCATATCACAGCTGATATTTTCAAATTCAAGTTGAATATGGTTTTCAACCATGTTCAATGTTCAACTTGAGGATGAGTGTTGAAATATCTAATTTAAATTACAAGATTTATTACTTTTCCTGTTAAGACTTATAATATGAAATAATTTATCCATAGAAAAAGTTATGACGAATAAATTATTTCCTTAATATAAGAATATATTTTCTTTTTATATATAAGGAATTACTTGTTTTCCTATTTTATATTATTTTCTATTATCTCCTAATAATTAATATGAATTAAATATTAGAGATATCAGATGATATCTTTTGAGAAGTTTCTTCCTTCATTCAATTCACATGTTATCTATTTTGAGAAAGAGAGTCTATAATTTTT
Organism: Phalaenopsis equestris; assembly: GCF_001263595.1. Classification (NCBI taxonomy): domain Eukaryota; kingdom Viridiplantae; phylum Streptophyta; class Magnoliopsida; order Asparagales; family Orchidaceae; genus Phalaenopsis; species Phalaenopsis equestris. Next base: position 1,302,270 of record NW_018164565.1, on the reverse strand, counting down.
GTTAATGTCCCTTTCTCTGAAGATGTGTTCAGAGAAAACTGTTTTTGCTATTAGACTCAAAAGCAAATATTGGCATTTCGACAAAGAAATCCCTCATACCATTAAGGGACTCTTTATTTTCGTAGAATGATTTTGGAACTCATACATACTAGCTGTATGAAGCTCCTATTGCTTCCCCTCTTCTTTCTGCTATATGCATAGTTTTATTGTTGTTCATCGTTTTGGTGATGACTCCTAAATGAAGGAAAATAGTACGAGCTCATATTCTTTCTCTTTGCACTTATTTTGCACTTTTGTTATTTAGTTACAGGTCTCCTTTCATTGTATGTAAGCCTCTTTTATTTCTGCCTCTTTGAAGAGTTATATTTAAATTTTCCCAAAATTTTTAGTCAAATTTTGAATTATTAATGTTAATGAGGCCCAATAACTTACGGAAGTCATAGTAGTTGGAGCGATTATTGCGTGCGAAGGGCGCGCGCAGAGCTGCTCGCGCCCTCCGATCACAGCCGCACATCGCGGCTATATGACAGTGGTCCGTGCGGCCTCCACATCTAATAATTAGACTAGTAGTTGAGGGTTTATTTTATCACCGTGAAGTTGCAAGTTCGAATCATACATTTTGCCCTTTCGGCCTAAACTTTCCTATATTGAAAAAAATATTAACGAGTTTTAATTAACGGAGAGATGTTAATTTAATGTTTTTAATTTTAATAATCATTGTTTGTTTATTAAAAAATAATTTAAATAAATTGGCACTGCATATCATTTAATTTAACTAAGTATAAATTACTATGCTTTGTTAATTTTATAAATTATTGATTAATAATTAATTTGGATGTCATCTTATGGTAATTATGATTCAAAATCTTAAATAATTTTCTTAAATTTTTAATTAATAGTCTAATGATTAAATATAGTTACATTAGCTATTAAATTAGTTTAATGATTTAGTGATTAATATCCTTTAACCTTATCATCAATAATAATTACTAAAATTTTATTCGAATCACCGAATTTAAATTCCTAAATTAATCAGCCAAATAATTTATGAAAATACCATGCCAAGATCTGCCCAAACAACCATTTGGCAGTGTAATGCTCTCTCCACTAACACGGTACTGTAACCGATGCAGTCTGTAACGGTCATTTTTTTCAATCTCATTCGAAATTTGAAACTAACCCATATGCTCTAACCCTTCGTCATTTTCGAGCGCCCCGATAGAGTAACCGATAGTTCCTTTGGAGAAGAAGAAGAAGAAGAAGAGAAAGGGAAGAAGATTTCTGATGGATCCATTCAAGAGAAGTAACCCACTAAATTCACAGACAAATCTGAACCGTTCAGGTATGAATATTACGGATTTCCATCTCCATCTTCACCCTCGCCTTTCTTTTCTTGTAAATCTGTCTGATTCTTGCTAGAACTCAAACGAAGAAAGGATTCCTGTACTAGTGTTGCAGAGACTGACGAGAATGAGTTCTCTTTTCATCACAACGAAGCCCCAACGAAGTCGCGCGATTTGAAGGCTGAACAAAAGAAGATCGCTTTGTTCTCGAATACTCCATCATCTTTCAAGAAGAAGATCTTGGCTGAGAGGAAAGAAGACTTGTTGCTGGATTCTTCTCAAAGATCTTATCTTGAGGGCACCCCTCAATCTAATAAATGCATGCAATGTGTGCATCCAAGGGGAGCCTCCTTCCATAACTCACCCATCTCCTTGCATTCTTATGATCCTTTTACTAATTACACCTCCCCGAGGCCAAAGTTTCTTCGCTACAATCCTAATCGACGGAGAGAACTCCTTAAACGCATTAAAGGAGAGAGGAGGGAAAATGAAGGGGCACACTCGGCATCTTCCATTTCCTCTTTAGATTCTTCAAGTACGAGGGAAAATGAGAATGAGCATGAAGAGGAAGAGGAGTTGAAGGAGAAGCCGTTTTATTCATGTGTGGTTTGGAGTTTGATTCCTATATTTGTAGTTTTATTGTTCATTTCATATTGCATGATTTCTGGTTATCCTTCTATTGGAGGATATGAGAGCCCTGCAGCTAATATTCAGAAGATTCAGGGTGGGACTCCTCTTAGATTGGAAGGGAAAGACCTATTTTCGAAAAATTTGTTGGGGAGATTCATGAGCTTGTCTGAGATGTGCCCAATTGTTGAGGAATCATTATGTTACCTTGATAAAAATTTATCTGTTTCACTAGAGATTGACGGAGTTATTAGAAGAGAGCGCGCAGGAAAGGAAAAATCATTGAGTGAAAGAATCAGAAGTGAGTTGTCTACTGAAGTTAATCATTTGTTACTAAAACAAGGAGGTTTGGTCGATGATGGTTCTGTGGATAAAGAAAAGATGGATCTGGGTCAAAACCTGATGGATTTTGGTACATTGACTGAAGAAATCAAAGCAAATAAATATATCAGTAGCGTTGAGACTCTGAAAGAAAACAAACTCTCTAGCTCAAGTGTTGAATCCTCACTAGTTTCAGTAGTCCAACATGTTTCTGATAGCTTGTCCACAATTAAAGAAGATAAATTTCAGAATCCGAGCTTGGACTCAATTGAGCTTTCAACGATTTCTCATTCAGCACTAGAAGAGAGTACTTCTCTAAACGATCATGGCCTTCACAACTTCAACTTCTCAGCAGCCTGTGATACAGAACTTAAGTCAGATTACAGTTCTAGCATTCTCTCAGAAGAGGCACTTCGCATTTTTTCCATCTTCATTGGTTTATTGATCATTGTAGTTGGGTTGTTATGTTCTTTTCATAAATATTTTCGAAGTCAGAAATTGAACTCATTGCACGTATTTTCATCTCCACCTTCATCTGAATTCTGTCTGAAATCAGAAACTGAGAAAAACACAGTTACTAACTTTCCAATGAAGGAAGAAGATGTAGGTAAGGCAGCAACATCTCAGTAGAAAACAATTAAAGTAGATTAAATATTATGTCTTCTACATCTGATCATTTTTTGAATATTGAATCGATCAAAACAACAGATTTTGGACGACCAAGAGTAAAATTGCTTGGAGAATTCTCACCCTTTGATGCAAGGTTCACTAATAATGGCTCTGGTTCAAATTTTAAAAAAATGGAGCAACCGAACTCACGGTTTTCTTATTATCAAAAAGGAATAGGAAGGAAGATATCTTCTTCCTTGCCTGATATGTTAGATTCGTCTCCTGAGAAATCAAATTCCAGCAGATTCTCTTCAAAGGTAATGCTTTTGAAAAAAAATATATATAGCAATGTGCTTAAGCTTGACTGAATTATGTTAATTCTTCAGTTTAGAAACAGAAATTTCCTTGTGCGCTTTTTGAATGAGAAGTTTTCATCAGCATTTTGATAAGATAGATATGCAAGGGTCGATTTACATGATTATGATACTTCTATAATCACTTAATTACACTATTTTCTTGCAAACAAAACTAGTGTTTTAGAATTAGATATTCACAATAATATGTTATATGACTGCGTTTTTTTTTTATTTATTTCCCGCCCTGAAGTTCTCGCAGGCCAGAAATTATGATGATGTAGGTGAAGATAGAAAACAAGGCCTCGAAAAGACTAGTTTTTTCTCAAAATTTCATGCGTTTTTATCAACCTTTATAGCCTAAAGATCCTAAGATTTCACCAAGCTTTTATTTTTTCTTTCTTTGTCTCATTTGAATGGGGTTGTACACAAGAACTAAAGGAATAATTTTTCTTTCACTCTGAAAACATTGTCTTCTCTGCTGAAGTTATTTATTTCAACTAGTTGGATGAACTCAAAATTTAATTTTGATCCATTTGAAATAGGTTCCTACTGATAAAGGTGAGCTATCAAACTCTTCTGCTACTTCTTCTTTGAGACGTTCAAGCCGGCTTCAAAATCGAAAACAAGTAATATGTTCATGACCTATGGTGGTTCGGCTTTGGGCAAGCTATTGTTTCTTGTTCTTAATTAACTCTCATAAACTAGTGAGATTGACCATACTGATTGGTTTTCTTTTTGCACCTCTGAATTTTTGTTAGCCACATGAAAACAAGCATCTTGATGTAATGACATGAATCAAACTTAAAATTTTCACACGGCCATGGAAATAGTTTTTCCTGTATAAGAAGTTACTAATCTGACCTATTCATTTGTTTTTTTTTCTTTCTTTTTTTTTTTGTCATGATGTGATTGAAATGAAATGTTGCTTATTTTCAACAAACATGGTGTTAGAGTGGATTTTTCTGTCTTGTTGAATTCTGATTATTGATGATTTAATTTGAATGAGTTAATGTGGCTCTTGTTGAACAAGTTGGAGCATAATTTCAACCATTTTTTTTAGCATTCACATGCCTTTAGTGATCACATTAGTCTAAAATGCAGGCTTAGTTGAAGAATGTGTCCTTATATGCCTCTCAAAGAAAATAAAATAATTTTAATAGGTCTTATTTTGATGATTATAAATATAATGTGACTGAAAATTTGTTCATTTGTAAAGCAAACTAAAGTGTAAAATAGGTATTGTTTATATTGTTATGCCCAAAAGAAAGGTTGTGCTGAAAAATTGTTATAATATCAACTGACATCTACTCAAGAATTATTTGTATTGTAATGATTCTTTGTTCTTCTGGATTATAACTCTGAAATACCATAAGGTGAACTGAAAAGACTATGAAACTATCTGTAAACCTTGTATTTTAATTTATAAGGCCAAGGTTGATCTTATCAAGAGAGAATCAATAATTTGTTCTTTAGCTAACACATTATGTACATGTTTAAGAGGCTTGGTCGAGGCTAGCTTGTAGAGCAAGAATAGCTCAAGCGACGAGAGGAGAGGATTGAGTGGATATGTGTGCGCTCACCAAAGTTTAAAATGATTATGCAGTCATCAATTGTTTTCACAGACTTTGCACAAATAAATATAATTTCATTATATAATAATTAGAAGAGTGCTATATGGCTGATAATTGATATTTGTAAACTCATGGATATATGGTCATATGATGTCTGGTTTCCATGATTTGAAATTGAATTTGGGTTAGTTATAGTGTAACCTATGAATTAAGGATATGGCTAATCATGCAAGGAAAAAAAATTATAAAATAGAAGTAAGATACAAATTGAAAATTTTTAATAACATAGAAGTGGATATGTGTGCGCTCACCAAAGTTTAAAATGATTATGCAGTCATCAATTGTTTTCACAGACTTTGCACAAATAAATATAATTTCATTATATAATAATTAGAAGAGTGCTATATGGCTGATAATTGATATTTGTAAACTCATGGATATATGGTCATATGATGTCTGGTTTCCATGATTTGAAATTGAATTTGGGTTAGTTATAGTGTAACCTATGAATTAAGGATATGGCTAATCATGCAAGGAAAAAAAATTATAAAATAGAAGTAAGATACAAATTGAAAATTTTTAATAACATAGAAATGGAAGGAGACTGTATTCAGTGGGTTTAGTCTTTATTTATACTTGCTTGAGTGCCCAACTCTTGAGTATTACAGACAATAAAAATGTGTTTCCATCAATTTTCAAATCAAGGAGAATGTTTATGGCCTTTATGAAAACTTGTGTGGCCCTTAAATTAAGCATGTGTGATTTCGTCATAAAGGGACAAATTTTTTGCTTGGCTATCTTATTCTTTGAGTTGCTGATGATGGTTATTGATAATGATGCTTGTTGATGTCATGTTCTTATTTAATTCTTGATCATGCATTTGTGTTGTGTCATTTTATTCTTAACATAATTCATAAAGGTGAAATTATATTTTATTTAGTAAACTTTTAGAAAAGAGAACTAAGACATCTCAATATGAAGTTAGATTTAAAACTAAATCTCTCATAGAGACTTGAAATAAATACTAGGGTATGACACTTAAAATTTAATGTGAATTATCGTGTGGAACCTAAGAAAGCTTGACAAACTTGAATAGATTGAGAGAATTGATACAATGCATCATAGACCAGGCCCATGACAATATAGAAACTGGTGCTTTCTCTAGTAAAATTACTTGGCTTAACTAGTTCAAGTTAATCTTCTCTCAAGACATTGTGTTTTCTTGTTTGTTTTTTATTTCCTTTGATATCTTCATATTAATATATATATATATATATATTATAAGATATGTATGTGTGCATGTTGACCCTCACATATAATCCACAAGATGAGCCAATTGAACATCGCGCGATTGTCAAAATGCCTTGGCAACTGCCAAAATTGATCTTAATAATGCCAGCTTGTAAAACGGCGCCCACAATTGGGTTTTGAACGTTGAAATTAACCAAGGGGGATTCTTTCATGATTGGAAGTAGCGGAGCAAAGCATGAACGATAAGCTAACAGCCAAACATGCTTAATTCGAGTTCAAATCACTTTAACCATCCTCAAATGACGTTCAATAAAAAATAAAATGCAAGAGCTCACCTAATGTGATGTGTGCATATGCAAATGATTCTAATGTGGGTAGAATAGTAAGATCTTGTATGTGAAATTCATGCAGGTGTGTTAAAGCCATTGCCTCACTGCATCGCCCCCACGACACGAAAGTTATAACACTCGTGATTTTTGAAACGTCTATTGCAAGGCATTTGGCGCATCAGGTAGGCAAATAAAAAAGCTTCTAAAACAATTATTTCGACTCATTTGACTCGACCAAGGGGAGTCCTATACCGTTCTTCTTAGCCTGGTGGGGTGAAGCTCGTACGCGACGATCGAGATGCAATAGACAATTTTAAATTAAATACTCGTACGCGTCTTTTCTTGATGAGGGAAATATATTGCAAGTGCCTGAGATACAAGTGACAGCAGTACACACTTTTTTTGGCATGGCGGGGTATCATCTTGCAATTTTAAAGTCTCGTACACACATGTCTTTGGATGGCGGGATACACTACTATATGGTCATAGTGCAAGCCACTCATACACTTCTTTCTTGGCATGGTGGGTAGATCTAAACTTACGATGCAACCCTCCCAATGGTGGATGATTCCTGGAGGCTGTCACAATGCTACCTCAATGTTGTTGGATTTTGGTCAGTAAGTCATAAAAGAGCAATTAAATTGAATTTACTTGGACCTAAATACAATATGAATGAAAGGTCCTTAGCTACATAGTAAAGACTAAATTGTTTACATAAATCATCTTAAAAGAGGTAATTAAATATAAATAAAACTTGCACGACTCACGGGAGACTCACGACTCGTTAACGAGTTCGAATGAAACCAATGGGAGGTCCACTTGAATACTCAAATGAGAGCTATGTATGAGAGAGAGACATACTTTCAAATATGCAATCGAAGTCTGGATCGCCTTCATCGTCGCCAGATCTGCAACCCCAAATGTACAAGCAAACAAAAAGCAATACTAAAAGCTTAAAATAAAAATATTTGCACTCATGTTAATGATAATATGCACGTGCAATTAATCTTAAAAATCCTATAAAATTAGTCAAAATTGACAAATATGAAGTTTTTTGCGTGTGCTCCGACCAACGTGTAGAACGTTCGATCATAAGATTTGAGAATATTGTGTTGGTTAAACAAATGCTTAAGTTCAAACTAATCTGTCGTAAAATATGTGCAAAACTATTTAAAGATCTCAACTCAACAAATGTAAAATGCATACATGTGCTCCGACGTGCCTCTAAATATTTAAGCTTAGGCGTTAGAGAATGATGCACGGGCAATATGTCGCCTTCCTTATATGACTAGGTCGTAAGTCTCACACTTTGGCTAATCCAATCATCCCCCCTATAGGGACTGGAGTTGAAATCAATCAACCCTCACTTTGGCCCATCTGATCCTTTTTCTTACAATGAATGGAGCCAATTGGATTGCGCCCACAATGAGTCAGTCTGATTATTCTCCATATGTGGGCTGGGGTTGACATGGTTGTTGCTTTTAATAGTGTAAGTTAGAATATTTCCCGATTATGGCCGAGTTGATAGAATATTTCAACCAGAGAGATATATTTCAAAGTTGTCTCAAAGTCTATTTTAAAGTCAATTATTTCAATTATTGAACCTGATTCTTAGTAAGCAGGACATGGTTGACTTCAGAGACACATTTCCTCGATAATGGGTGGGTTGATAGAATATTTCAACCGGATTGGTCAATTTTAAAATTATTTCTCAAAGTCTATTTTAAATTCAATTATTTCAATTATGAACTCGATACTCCGTGAGTGAGACAGAGTCGACATGGTATAAAGGCATCAATCCTCGATGATGATCGTGAATTTCAACCAGAGAGGCTTATTTATAAATATAAATTATTTAAGATCATAAAAAAAATAATAATATATTAAATAAAAAATTATGCCATCTAATGCTTTAAAGCAAAATTACATACACCCTCCGCAACCGTTTTCGGGGTGGACTAATGTAATACTAACTCGAGCTCACAAAAAGCCAATGTCATATCGAACATACCACTAAATTCAAACTCAAAACAATCTCATGCAAGGAAATGACCTGAGTCCTCTATCTGCGTCATCTTGTCGTCAAATGACACCACAAATAAGCTGTTACGACCAAAGCCCTCGAATATAGTGGTTTGCTGCCAAATGACACTATTATATTACTTTCATGGTTGTAGCCCGTATGTTCCCCAATGGTACTTTTCCCTTTTGAGTGTTAAATCATATGGTATATTTGATAAGTCAAAAAACTATTTTTAAGTTAAAATCGAATTAGATTAGTTCTCTTAGACAAATATTCACCCCGGCTTTACAAGGCCCCCTTAGACCAAGTAACCCTTGGTTGCTGACAAGGATCCTTTAGTCAGGTTGTGTTGACTGCCTCTGCTGACTAAGTAGATTAGGGTCCATGATAACCCGAGATGACAGAACCATGAAAACTTGATCAAGTTTGTCATCTTTTCCCCCACCATCCGCTTTTAGCTCATGATGATAATTTTGTGCTAAGTCTGCATGCTTAGCGCCTAATGACTAGCCTTAATCGAAAGTGATCTCCCGTTATCCGGGGTAATTAGCCATAGGGACTTGCGCATATGGGAAATCTCGAACCCCAGATCTTAAAGCCCTCACAAAATGAGGGCGAAATCTATGGATAGTGTTTTATCTACTATTTCATCAGCCTTCTAAAAATTTGACTTGGAACCTTAACAAACATCGTGTAGAGCCTAAACAAATATCGTGTTAAGCTCTCAACGAGAGTTTGGTGCACTTTTTCGAATTTTTGGAGCCCACAGAGCATTATCCCTCAATCACCAATGAGGTGTTTATATGTCCATAGCAAGCAAGTGTTGTAAAGAATTTGAAAATGACTCAACCCTACCACTTTCCAACATAAGGAAGTGCATTGTGGTGGTTCCGATCCCAAATACTCTCAAGTATCCAGAGGACATGTTCTCAAGTCTCGATACTTCTTTCAAATGCCCATAAACCACCTAAGGGAATTCTTGGTCATTGCAGCATCTTAATCACTCACTCTTTAAAACTAATATAAATGAACCAGCAAATTCAAGCATTCAATCTACTTAGCTTTTTCACATACAACCAAAAGCATTTCTTCACAATCCATGCGCAAAACACAGCATCAGATCCATACTATATTTCGGCTTCATCCATCATAACATGACATGGAAATGCCTTCAAACGTATGTTCATAAGCTTATAAATGATGAACAATTCTCCATTCATATGCTTATAAGATGTTTGAACATTATTTAGCCAGGTATGAATAAAGTATAACTATAATTAGATGTTATGCATACATTTTCTCCACAATGATCTCCACCTAAGGTATTTCTATACAAGGTTTGCATTTTTATACCACTTCCTTTAATTAAACTAATTCACAAAGCATATTTTAGTTGTTATAAAAACGATTTCTTTAATTTATAATGCATTACAAGCATTAGAGTTGATATTTTCGGACAACCATTTCGCTTTCATTTTTTCTAAAGTATCAGACAAAATAAGATTTCCACACATACCACTTGATTCTCATATTTTTACATATGCAAAAATCAAATTTCAATTTTTACATGCATTCTACATTGTATGATCTTCTACACATGAAAAAAAGTGTATTTCACAACATTTCAAGGAAACTAATGAGCATCCAACACATAATTTACCCTGCATGCTAAAACTTGTGCACAACAAATAATAGGCAGCCATTCATGTTGGCCAGCATAAAATCAAAACACAAAATGAGGGGTATAATAATAAAGCACCAATAATAGCCAAAAAAAAGTGAAAAATGCAGCAATTATTACACGACATCACTGACAACAATTCCTAGAAAATATCAAATGAAAAATCACACGTCCATTGACACGCCATTCAACAAGTTGCAGAAGCCATCAAATATAAACAAAGGTAGCGAGAAAACCAGTTATTTTGACTCTTAAATGGGGGAACATGATTCAGCACAAGTTCCCCATAAAACCAAAATGATTTGGGGTCCATTATTCATTGGTGTAGATGCAGCAAGCACATGTGGAAGAAATAAAATCTCAAGAGATACAACTGTGAAAAGATGTGATGCAACGCAAATTTAAAAATTTTGTTCGATGAGATAGTCGCCGAGCCTCTCAACGACCATATTGCACTGTCCAGGAGCCATTGGCTCATCATAAATGCCTATGATCAAAGCCAGGTTTGTTTTCTTTATGGTAATGCCTCCAGATCCCTGCAAGCAGTACATAGAATAACAACAAATCTGATGATTCTAATTTGAAAAAAAAAAAAAAATGTCTAACATAGTTATAGTATTTCACAATGAAACACTTCCATATACCATAAAATTTTTTTATTACACGACATCACTGACAACAATTCCTAGAAATATCAAATGAAAAATCACGTCCATTGGCACGCCATTCAACAAGTTGCAGAAGCCATCAAATATAAACAAAGGTAGCGAGAAAACCAGTTATTTTGACTCTTAAATGGGGGAACATGATTAAGCACAAGTTCCCCATAAAACCAAAATGATTTGGGGTCCATTATTCATTGGTGTAGATGCAGCAAGCACATGTGGAAGAAATAAAATCTCAAGAGATACAACTGTGAAAAGATGAGATGCAACGCAAATTTAAAAATTTTGTTCGATGAGATAGTCGCCGAGCCTCTCAACGACCATATTGCACTGTCCAGGAGCCATTGGCTCATCATAAATGCCTATGATCAAAGCCAGGTTTGTTTTCTTTATGGTAATGCCTCCAGATCCCTGCAAGCAGTACATAGAATAACAACAAATTTGATGATTCTAATTTGAAAAATAAAAAAAAATGTCTAACATAGTTATAGCATTTCACAATGAAACACTTCCATATACCATAAATTTTTCTATGCAACACTTCCATATACTTTATATGAAACACTTCCATATATATTAAATTTTTTTAGTACTTTTTTAATTCTACTAAATTTTGCCCAGTGCAATACAACCTTAAATTCTAGAATTAATGAAACTAGTGATATTTTTTAAAATTATTATATAACACTTAATCAGAAGGAATTATTACATATATCTTATTCTTCCAAGAATTGCTTGGCGTTATCTTGTGTGCATATAATAAGGAAAATAAGGGTAATGACACAAAAGCTCTCCTATCCCTCGTGTGAAAGTGGGCTTATACAAGGTGTTCGCCTTCATAATAATTTAACCATGGATCAAGCAATAGAAATAGCAAGAATAATTACAATACATGAATTTATTGAATTTTAAGCCATATTAAAGGTTTTAAAAATTGAAATTATAATTAACTTCTCATGAAACGAAGTCATCCATCAAATAAATTTTCAAGTATTCGATTAGTAGCCAAACAACCCAAAGAGTTCTTTATTTGTGTACACCCATGCGCTGTGTGTATATTTTTCTCTTGTTTTCTCATGAATGCAATATATAATATTGAATATCAATTTTTATATTTTGCATAAATAAATAATACCCACCCCCCCCCCCCCCCCAAAAAAAAAAAAGAAAAAAAATATTATCATAGACTCAACAAAGAAAAAGCTTCTTGAGGGACAAAGTTCTATACAATTGAATATATTTTGTTGAACCATTATCTTGGCAAGACTTATAACTTATTAGTTTACATGACCATCTGGATTAATGTATCATGCATCAACCAAAAATTAGAAGAGAGAATCTTACAACTTACCTTCTTCCCACGAATAACTGCCCCAGGTTCACCTTGAATAACCATATATTTAGTGTTGCCAAGATATAAACCAGTTGGTGCAAGATGTCCAGGTTCATTGAAGTCAGTCATAATGCCATTAATTTCTTCAGGCTTGTACTGAAAATCAAACAAAGAAACACAATAAGAGGAGGCATTTGCAGTAAAAACAAGGTTAAATGGATCAGCTTCACAATTCTAATGTTGAAAATTTTATTCCAATAAACAATAAATAATAGAGGAAGATTACGGAATAAAAACAGAATATTTGATATTTGAATCTTCTACATATGCCTAGATAATTATAGTATCACAATTTGCGTCAAGCCATAGAAAATTAATACTATTGACATTGGCATCTTTTGAAAGCAGTTTAGGTATATTACAGTCACCATCGTCTATGCTGTCCTAAGAAATACATATGATGATACAAACTGTTAAGTTATTTAAGTTGTAGAAATATTGCATGATTCGCATATCCATGAAATTTCTATCAATGCAAACAATAATCCAAAGTTTGACAACTAAGCTCTCATGGATCAGAAGAAGAAGATAAAATATTAGAGCACCATTATTTGTTCTGACAAAAAAACCACATCATATTTTATTTATCTCCATTTGAAAAAATGTTGGATATGTTCAAGAATCAGTTCACATGTTCCTCGGGAGAAAAAACAAGATGTGTCAGGTTATTAGCAAGTCGTCCATTTACAAACCAGTAGCAGGCACCAAAAACAATTGGCATCTACAAAAAAAAAATTCTCATCACAAAGGACTAAAGCATGATTTGAAAAATTAGTTTCAACATTAAATTAAATTGCAACTAATTTCAGCTAATTTAACTAAAAACAGAAAATGATTAGAGAATCCACAAATCTACAAAAAAAGGGGGTGGACTAACACAAACAAAGAAATAAATGGACAAAAAACTGTTTTGAATTGTAACCTAGGTTGCACAAAAACTCTGTGCTGAAGTTGGAACTGAAAGTTATTCGGAGCAGAGAACCTAACAAAATAAAAGAACAACTCATCAGCAGCATCCAGAAACTGATACATTGTTTTATAGGAGCCAGCAAACTTGGGAGTCTAAATCCAATATGTAAAGCTTTTAGGCTAAATATATCATATCTTAACCAAATGAGGTACTAAAAGCTCCTCACAGAAAAAATGACCTGAAACTATTCCAAAGAAGAGGTTATAAATATTCCTTCTTTGCAAAATGTATTACACCAATTATTTTTCACGGAGAATGTCGTATTATGGTATAAGAGTCCCCTTTGAACCATAATACTATGGAGAGAATTCCCTTTAAACAATGAGCTATTCTCACATGATTTATGGCATAGCGCTCTCCATTTTTGGGGGAAAAAATCATTAATAATATTCTAAAATTAACGAACTAAAAGAGAAATTATCTTAAAACTAGAAAAAATCATACCTAGAAAATTAGTTTGCTCAATTTTAATATGCATTTAAGTGAATAAAAAAATTGAATAAATAAAACAATCAAGGAAAAAAGTAATTAGATCGGCGAATGAAATTATCATGGTTGTCACAATATAGAATAATAGAATAATATGTAAAGCAATGGTATTTAGAATCTCTTATAGAAATATAATAAAAAAATAACAATACCAATATTCAATAATATGAAATGGTTCAATCCAAACCAAATATTTAAATTTGGTAAATTACACTACCCATCCTAATCAGAGTTGCCATCATTATCATAATCATCAATCTAAATAGTCAGATTCCTCGCTATCATGTGCCATAGCATAATCTTCATCATATCTTTCAACATCTTCATCAAAAAGTATTCACAGCCTAAATGAAGTTGCATTTTCTTTCGCTTTAGAATAGTCTATAAGATGTTATAGCTTGTTTCATAGACACCACTAATCCTTGCAAAGATACCCCAAGCGAAATCTTCTTCACTAAACATCAGTTAAATCTCTTCAGCAGAGTCATCACCTAAATGTTCATATCCACTACTAGTACAATCAACAATAATAAAAACCAAACACTTTCTATTTTGGTAAGTCAAAACATTAGAAAACAACCAGATTTGAAACAATCTTATT
>NW_018164565.1:1287554-1287941 GCF_001263595.1 Phalaenopsis equestris | reverse complement strand
CACGCCATTCAACAAGTTGCAGAAGCCATCAAATATAAACAAAGGTAGCGAGAAAACCAGTTATTTTGACTCTTAAATGGGGGAACATGATTCAGCACAAGTTCCCCATAAAACCAAAATGATTTGGGGTCCATTATTCATTGGTGTAGATGCAGCAAGCACATGTGGAAGAAATAAAATCTCAAGAGATACAACTGTGAAAAGATGAGATGCAACGCAAATTTAAAAATTTTGTTCGATGAGATAGTCGCCGAGCCTCTCAACGACCATATTGCACTGTCCAGGAGCCATTGGCTCATCATAAATGCCTATGATCAAAGCCAGGTTTGTTTTCTTTATGGTAATGCCTCCAGATCCCTGCAAGCAGTACATAGAATAACAACAAAT
>NW_018164565.1:1286060-1287454 GCF_001263595.1 Phalaenopsis equestris | reverse complement strand
GAGAGGAAGATAGAATGTAAGTGTGAGCAAGAGAAATGAATACAAGAGAGGTATCTAAATAAAATGATGGAGAGTTGGTAAGTGGAAAAGCAAGTGTGTGTGTGAGAAGAGAGAGAGAGAGTCAGGAAGTGAGATAGATATAGAATGAGTGAGAGAGAGTGTAGAGGGAAAGGACAATGCAAGCAGCCAAGAGAGATAGTGAGAGAGAGATGAAGATAATGAGAGAGCGAATGAGAGAGAGTGAGATAATGAAGAAAGAAGATATAGTGGGAAAAGAGAAAGGGAGGTGTTAGGAGAGAGAGTGTGTGATAGAGCAAGAAAGAGAGAGAGATAGTGAGAGGGAGAAAAGAGAGAGAATAGAGAGAGCAAAAGAGATATAGAGTAAGTAAGAAAGAATGATTGAGAGAATGAAGGTGATAAGGGAGGGAGAGTTAGAGTAAACAAGAGAGGGGGAGAGAGAGAGAGTTAAAGAGAGGATGAAAGGGCAGATAGAGATGAATGAGTAAAGATAGGAAGCAAAAATTAAAGAGTTAAAGAGAGGGTGAGATGGGAAGAGAGAGAAGAATGAATAAAGATAGGAAGTGGGGTAGGGATAGAGAGAGTGAGTGTGAGTGGGAAGAGAGAGATAGAGCAAGAAGTGAAATTGCGAGAGAGCGAGTGACAAAGAATGATAGAAGAGAGTAAAAGTGTTAATAAAAGAGAGGGAGAGAGAGGGTAAGAGAGCAAGATAGACAAAGAGGGAGCGATAAAGTGAGGGAGAAAGATAAAGAGAGGGAGAATTAAAATGAGATAGAGAAAGAGAGGGAGAGAGCATGAGAGATATATAGAAAGAGATAGAATATAAAAGAGGGAGAAAGGAATGGAGAGAGATAGAGGGATAGAAGGAGTGAGAGGGAGAGAGAGGGAGTGGGAGTGAGAGGGAGAGGGGGGAGAGAAAGAGAGGGAGACAAAGATATATATAGAGTTGTGGAATAATAGAGCGAGAGAAATTGAGAGATAAATTGAGAAAGAGTGGAGTAAGAGTGGGAGAGATAAAGAGAAAATGATAGCTAGATGCAGATGAGAGAGTGAGGGGAGCAAGAGTGAGAGAAATACAGAGGAGTGAAAAAGACAGAGGGAAGAGAAACATAAAAAAATAGAAAGAAAAGGTAGAGAGGGAGGGAGAGTGAAAGAAGAAAAGCGAGCGGAAAGAGAGAGAGGAAAAGGACAAGAATGAGTCTTAGAGAGCTGGAGGAGAGAGGGGGGGCAAGAAAGAGGGAGAAAGGTATAAATAAGGAAAAGAAAGGATGGGGGAGAGGCGAAGAGTGCAAAATTGACAAGGAGAAGGGATTATGGAGAGTGGGAGTGAAAGATCGAGAAAGAGTGATAGTTTTTTAGAGAGGGAAAGAAGGAGC
>NW_018164565.1:1250800-1285740 GCF_001263595.1 Phalaenopsis equestris | reverse complement strand
AAACGGTTGTCTCAAATCTCTTAGTTTGCTGGATTGGGTCTTTCGCCGAGGTCTACACTTATCTTTCAGGAGGGTGTAGTATTCGCGGTATCAGACACGATTATGCAAATTATTAGACGAATGAGATCCATTTGGTCACATTTTTCGAAAATTAAAACATGCCACTTTCAAAACCTGAACTATATATCTATTTTATTAAATTAAATTTCAAAAATTATTTTCATATCCATATTTTCAAATCATCATCGAAAAGGTTGACCGACAATCCTGACCTTAGAAATCCTTTATTTAATTCATTAGACATTATACACGAGGACCCTTTGGTGAAAGACCAATCTCTATTATTCAAATTTGTTCTCAAAACTTCGATTTGGGTTCAGCTCCTCAAGAGATAATGATTGATCTTTTTGCTTCTCCTAACTCATTGGTGTTGATCACTTCATCTACTGCTGAAATTATCTCCGACAATTCTATGCAAGTTCTTGAAATAGCCCAACCTTTTTCCTTTGATGAAAGAAATTATGAATATTTGTTACAACATTATTCTAATTATGATTACAACTTTAGAGTATCGGCTCTTTAGAGGATAAACTATTTCATGTTCTTTATGACAGAAGGGCCAAATATCAAAAGAAAATTTATCATCACACTCCTATCTTTACAAGGCATCAAGCTAGAAAATTAAAATGATTTTTGTACCTCTTTATTCACATAGTTAGTACTTTTTGTTTTGCTTTGACATTTTCTGTTAAGTGGCTTAGATGTACTCATATCATTATTTGGTTAAGAAAACTTCATGTCTTGATCTATGTTCAAACATGCTTATTTAGTGGATCATTCTCATATCTTCTTCAATTGATAAACTACTACAAAAATTTAAATGAGGTTTTACAAGTTGTTTGAAATTAGAAAGAATAGTGGGAAGCATTATCTCATTATTTTCTTCTTGGCCGGACAATCATATCAAAAACAATTTCATGGATCTCTATGATTTATTTTCTTTGCCTCTATTTAAATTATTTGGAAGGAAAATTGTTAAATGTTTTGCAAAAATAACTAAAAATAAGAAGGTGCTCTAATTTGATATTATCTCTTGTTTACTTAGAGATCTTCAGTGCTGCCTGCAAAAACAGTTTCCATTAGAGACTGAGAAACCAATTGATCTATATTTGGCTATAATGACCTATTTTAAGTTGTATTTTTGCACTTCCTTACTTTATTGCAATTAGGTTTACCTTTTATCTTTTCAATTTTTTTTAATTAGTGATTCTCCTTGAATAATAATAATAATAATAATGATAATAGTAATAATAAACTTTACATTCAATCACCAAAAATCCAAATTTCAAATGAAGTGCCATGTGGCACATCCTGAATCTAGATCAAAAGATTATGAACGGGAGATGCTTCTTTTGCATCTAAAAGAAACAACACATACACATAAAGTAAGCACTAAATAAAATAAAAGACTATAAATCTACTGCAAAAATGCAGTATTTGTCGATGACAATGTGTAACAGGATGACTTGGAGATACGATGAACATATAAGTTTGTTCAAATAAAATACTTATAAAGCACAAACATCATTAACTTTTACTATTACAATTAAACTACATTTATGACAGTCAAATAATCTACAAGAAATCTCAAGTAATAGATGTTTCAGTAGTTCTGTAAAATGTAAATGATGTTTAACTGTAATATTAACATATAGCAAGCCCTGATTAATGGCCGTAAAGAAAAAAAATAAAAACAAAACTTATGGGCACATTTACATACATAGCACATAAATTCTCATGTATTTGCATGCATGCATGCCTAAACTTTCACATTTAGGTATATAGCACTCAAATCTTTAATATCACATTAAAAATAGCGCTATTACCACTTTTTAAAAGTGTAATGTACATTTCATGCATAGTTTTAAAACATCAAAGCACAATATATGTAAGTATGAAAGCTTAGGCGAGTGATATGTACAAAATTTCCAAGACTTTGCTTACCAGCAGCTTCCGCTTGCTTTGACATGACGTGGAAGGAATTTGGATTTTGACATGTTTCGTTTGATACAATTGCTGCTTTAGCAGATTTGAACAAACTCACAAGAGGACTATCGCCACTATCAACCTCTCTTAGTTGTCCATCACTTCCAATGGTCAACCCCAACCATGGTGCCGTTTGAATGAATTGCATGGTATCTGTTTCCCTCTGCAACAAATGTCACAACAATGTCTTCTCAAAAATATACATGAGACATTTACATACATACCACCCAATATATAACACTTAACTTTTTTTTTACATTTATACCATCCAAATCATTCACATCACATAAAAAATATCACTTTTTAAATTTTAAAAAGAGAAATACACCTTTCATGAATAGGGAAGGTCTTATATATGTAAATATTAAAGTATAGGCGTTAGATATGTAAATACATAGGAATTGGGTGGTATGCATGTAAATCTTCCAATATATAATGGAATGAATATATGAACCATAGAGACAGAAGGAAAGTCATTTGCATAAAGCAAGGTGAAAGAGATTATCATTACTCGTATAATTAGGATTGAATTTATAAAAACTTATGCAACAGTGATCTGGTGTCAATCCTACCTATGCAAGACTTGCTAAACAAGGTTTCAATAAATAATTGTAGTTCAATCCATCATTCGATAAATACCTCAAAGGTCAATTTAGTCTCCTTGTCTGCAAAATTTTGTAACTAGTTAATCAAAGGAGTACAAATCAAGCAACTACAAATAGTTTGAAAAAAAATTAAAATACAACAATAAGGAAAGAAATAATCTGATGAAAGAGGATAACCTCAGGAGACTTGGAGTGAATTAAATATTTTATTTCTATTTATACCTCTTTTAACAAAGAGAATTTGAAACCTGTTTTACATTTGAATTTCACCACTATAAATGCAATTATGTAAGCATCAAAATCATCAAATGGTGAAGCTACCGTTCTAAATATCCTAATTGTTTAAGGATTAGATCTAGCAAAATGAAGAGGAAAATGCAAAGTCGGTGGAGGACGACAAATAAAGAGGTCCCGCTATTGTCTAGTCAAATTGAATTTCTACTTACCATAGGTCGATCGTGTTCTTTTGCAGAACTTCCTCCCTAGGTCGATCGTGTTCTTTTGAGGTATGGTAGGAGAATTTGGAGAGGACAATACAAATAGTGATTTCAGCTTGGAAGGACAAACTGATGAAGCATGCAAGTGAGGGAGAAAATCCATTCGAGAACTTGAAGGTAAATGTTAAATAATTTATTTAATTAATGTTTTACGATTTATTTATATAAATATAATAATTAAGTATTAAATTTGATTCATGTTAGTTACAATTAGAAAATCAAGGGGGAACATATTTCATATTGTTGATCCAGGAGCTTTGAAGTAGTAAACCTTAGAGTTTAACATTCAAAAGTAGTTTGTTTAAATTATTGTTATTTAATATTAATATAAATTTAAGGAGTAAACTCACAATTTAAATGAGGGAATTGAACTATATCTCAGTAATAAATGATGAATTTATTAAATGTAATATTTTATATAATAGGTGCTAATTTGAGGAGCCACCGGAAGTGAAGGACAAGAAAATCATTTAGAATCAATATGAGTAATTATATTCATGAATTTGAGTAATGTTTATCATTTTTATGTATATTTGACGTCATCTATGATCTATTCCAGTGATATGTAGATTATAATAGAATTTTCATATCGTTAGGAAAAAGATGCATGTTAAATAATTGCACAATGAAATTAAATCACAAAGAATTCTTCATATGGTTAGTTCTGATACATGCATGTTAATGTTGTTGTCATAATAGTTGCATAATGTGTTAATTTATGAAGATATTAGATTACTAAACGATGTTTATATTCTAATAAAGATGTATATGTTAGCTCATTGTCCAACTAGATGTATATGTCAGATTATGACTTGACCCTTATTTGACCTTTAGATTATGATTTAGATTATCATATGACCTTGGATTTTATTAGAGTTGCATGATTTTTAGTAAATAAATACAAGTCTCACATGAAAGTATTGTATGCTTTGAATGATGAAATAAAATATGATATACATTTAAGCTTGTATGTGCATGTTCAGAGGAGTTCACCCCCTAATGGTGGCACAAGCAGAGAACACCAGTGTACCCGTGTAAGTAAAGATTTTTCTACCACCCCAGAAAATTTTGATAGTTCACTAATCGCTGTGCCGACGGAGCTATCAGCCAAGGGTGTGTTATTGTTTGATTGTGTTCCTCAAAAAAGACATATATGTGTATGTAAAAAGTATAAAATAAAAGTAAAGTTAAAGTTAATGCATATAAAAAATTAGAGTATTTTCGTTTAAAAAAAGTCATTAATGTATGCATTAGTATATTAAAAAATTTCATTTGCAAGATTAACATAGTAAAAGATTTCTTATAGAGATATAAAAACTAGCATGCATATTGATTTATTTTCTTTGGACTACTGTAGCTTAGAAGTATGATTACTCTTGGGTTATTTTTAAATAACTAATTATGTTGTTTTAACATTTTTCAAGTTTTAAGCTTCTGATTAAAATTAATAGAAGAGGAACAATTGTGTACGGAAGCGAGAACAACAATAAAAAATGTACAAATTTCTAATTGTAAATTAAACTTACTTTTTTTAGCGGCTCTTTCATGAATATTTGATTATTTAACTGTTATTGATAGAAATTAAAAACCAGAAAAAGTATTTTTCATTGACCGATCGCCTGTTCCCGTTTTGATTAATTCCAAGCCCCGAGGCCCAGTCGTGATATATTGATTAGCAGATAAGCATACTATCACATAGAGAGAATATATGTTTGGACAAATGAAAATAAAAATACTTCGTATGTATGGCTTGCATGTGCATGATGATATTTTCCCCCCAACGGTACTGACTTAGGATGAAAATTTACCTGCACATAAATATTTTAATACCATCTCAGACATACATGTAATTTAGATTACGAACTGCTATACCGAAAAAAATATATCGACTAAGGGTGATTAGGTTCATTTTCACCTCCGACAATAGTAGAGACTTGTTCTGCGCCCCATTATACCAACGAGATATGTATCAGCCAAAGGCATGTTAGGTTATGTTCAGAATGTGCTCATGAGATGAATGTATAAGTGTAAAAAATATGAAGTACTATAACTAAAAGGCTAAACTTTGAAAAATAAATAAATGCTAATACATATAAAAAATTTGTATTTCTTTGATGAACAAGTAACATTAATATTATTTATTAATGTTATTTATACTTTAATGAACAAGTAGCATTTAATACTTTATATTACCTGTACTAGATCTTTTTAAGATTGTGGTGAGAGAATTATGATACAATGTGATCATGCTCAATCTTTTGTATGAATTCAACCTTTAGCGATGCAATAAATCCCTTGAAAGATCTACTAAAAGATTTATTAATTGCTATGGCTGTTCAATAATTTGATTTTTTATGGAGTTTGGAATCTCCTTTTCTTTTGCATCATTAATGAGTAGATGGTGAACATCTAAAAACTTATTTTATTATATACTTGAGTTCAGTATTATTCTCCAATATCGTTGAGTGTTCCAGGATTATTTATTAATTTTTTGCAGTAATTATACCTCCTGAAAATTTCTATTAATTATCTAACATAAATCTACCAAGGTTTGACAAAATTCTATACCTATTATAGAGAAAACCGAACGCCAATAAAAAAAGTCCAAATGAATAATTTGATGTTTATTACCAGTACAATATCAAGAAGGCTCGTCCAATAGAGTGCGCTTCCCACCTCCTTCAAACTTTGCAGCACTTCAGCTTTAAGTTCAGATTTAGTTCCCCAGGTCAGGAGTTCATGAATTATCTTTTGGGAACCTGGATACAAGAAGAAAACAGAAAAAATTGTTACATAGCGAACCAATTTAAAAGAACATAGCAAGGATAGTGTACCATGCTTTCGGATTTGTATACTGCTTGAATACATATTAATCAGATGCCAAGAAGAAAAATAAAGAACAAAAAGATCTAATCTGGCAATGTCCGCAAGAAATGGCACTACAAAGACTAAAAAACAAAACTGAAAGCCATAATTTTAGGAAATCCACCATAAAAAACAAATGAAAGCTTTCCATTCTAGCATTTCATTATAAGGACTTGGTTGGGTACCTACCTACTTCTGTCCAGCCAGCATCCTTTCCGGACAACAATCTATAACATGTGAATTGAAGCAAGAAAAAAAAAAAAATAATAATAATAATAATAATATGAAAGAAAGGTAAAATTATTTAATCTGGCAATGTCCGCAAGAAATGGCACTAAAAAGACTAAAAAACAAAACTGACAAAACTGAAAGCCATAATTTTAGGAAATCCACCATAAAAAACAAATGAAAGCTTTCCATTCTAGCATTTCATTATAAGGACTTGGTTGGGTACCTACCTACTTCTGTCCAGCCAGCATCCTTTCCGGACAACAATCTATAACATGTGAATTGAAGCAAGAAAAAAAAAAAAATAATAATAATAATAATAATATGAAAGAAAGGTAAAATTATTTTGATCTCCAATAACTACTTCCTATCAATGGTAACCAAGCATGATGAAAATACAGACTATAGAGACGGAAATAGTGCGAATTGGATTCAAAATGCCTCACCAATATTAACATTGCATAAGCATCATTTGCTTGCAAAACAGACTATGCCGATCTGCCGAAAACATTGAAATTATCTAGGGATGACACCTATATCATTTAAATCCTTGCAAAAAAGAAAATGTTAATAAAAATGGAGACATAGAAGTGACAAGGAAATGAGTGAGGAAATATCGATATAAACAAATAATTTATTTTTGCTTTTATTAAAAAATAATATAAATTTAATTATAATAATAATAATAATATTATTATTATTATTATTATTATTATCATTATTATTATTATTAAGAAAAATTAAATCAAAATCTTTGCCAAATCCGATCTTATCTCACCATCTAGCCAACACTATACTCGCCCATCTTGTCCTATGTGTAGGCGCGCGCGTACACACATGCGTGCATACATGTATGGTCCATAACACACACACTCTCTCTCTCTCTCTCTCTCTCTCTCTCTCTCTTACACACAAACACAGACACACGAATACATGCATCAATGTATGGGTCCATTGTGTTTGCATGAAAGTTTATAAACAGTTTTTCTCGCCTCATCAAGAAAAAGATGTGCAGGCTCTTATTTTGACGAGAACGGACTTTGGCTGCCACAATGCCAAGAAAGATACGCATAAAGCATTTTCCTAACACGCCATGAAAGGCATGCAACACATACATATTTGGGCGACTATAGTGTAATTACATTAACAATATTTTTCATATTTAACTAACTTGCACTAATTTGATGACATCTTCTATAAATGTTTATCTTTTTCACTTATTTTTTAGCCCAGGACTTAAATATGAAAATATTAGTTTAAATCTTAATGAGTTTTCAACAACTTAGTGAACACTCATATCCTTTAAATTATGGCAACTTAATAAAAAAATAATATTTATTCTTAACAAATACAAAAAATAAATATAAAATCATTTGACTGTTCATTTATTCAAAGATGATCACTAAAAAAAAATTGAATTATTCTATCATACTACAGCATATATTTTTGGGACATTTACATCCTTACCACCCAATTCTAATGCGTTTACATATCTAACACCTAAACTTTAATTTTTTATATTTATACCACAAAAACCTATCATATTACCTAAAAGAATACCATTATTTTAATATATAAAAAGTGAAATACACCATTCCATGCAAAGGGAAGGTGGCAAGCATGAAAAAATTGATGTTTAAATGTTAGATATATGTAAATACAAATAAATTGAGTGGTACACATGTAAATTTTACATTATTTTTTCATCAATATACACTATCAATTTTTAGGTACTCCTATATAGATATCATTTTCCAATTTATGTGTATGAGTATCTTAACATCTGAAACTGTACCATAATGATGTAAACTTTATTAATCAGCATGCACATACAATCAATCTGCATAGTTCAATTTATAGAAAACAGTTAGCATGTGATGATTAATTTAAGAGGACAAATAACATGAAACATTACATACGCAAAGAAACACTTAAACAACATGATACAATATAGTTAGATGACATGATACATGTCATAAAATAACACGTGAGCAAACATATACTTATATTTCACTGTTAAACATATGAGTTATTTAATGACATGAACATATAAGTCACTTATTAACATAAACACATGAACACGTCCCATTCAATGACAAAAGAAAATCTCAAATGTAGGACTTAACCAATCTCACTAAAGGTAGGCTAAGGATATAAAGCATGTAATGATCACATGATCATTACCATGTTCATAACTTAATTACCTCAAACTCATGAAGACTTACAGTACAAAAAATCTTAGAACATAGGAATAAAATTCCTAAATCAATACCTCCATAGGCATAGATACCATGAATTACATCAAGAGACAATAACAACAACAACAACGACGACAATAATAAGCCTTTATCCCACTAAGTGGGGTCGGCTACACGATTCTTTTCTCTCCATTGTGTCCTATTGAGTGCCATATTTTTATTTAATTCTAATAAATTAAAATCATTTTTTATACAACATGCCCAAATCTTGTTAGGTATACCTCTACATTTCTTAACATAAGTCAAATAAAAACATCTACACTCTGATGATCGACGTCTAATATGAACAAACCATTTAAGACAACTCTCTCTAATCTTGTATACCATTGGAGTTACTCCGACCCTTCCATAGATATATTAGTTTCACATTTTGTCTCTAAGTGTAAAGCCACTCATCCACCCGAGCAGCTCATCTCTGCAACACTTCACTTAATTTTATGCTTCTTTTTTACAGGACAAATTTCTACACCATCATCAAATAAAAATTTCTTTTAAGTATAAATGGTACTTTTTTACCACACAATTGGCCTGTTGCATTCCGCCACTTCAACCATCTAACTTGAATTCTACTAATAACATTCATATCTATATCAACTCCACTTTGAAAAACAGACTTGAGATATCTAAAACGTTCACTCCTTTTAATGACTTGATCATAAATTATTACAACGCCGCTACCATATTTGATATTACTAAAATTACATTCCATATATTCAGTTTTAGATCTGCTCAAACGAAAACCTTTAGACTCTAAGGTTGATCTCCATAATTCAAGTTTTTCCTAAATTCTCTCCATAGTCTTATCAAAAAGAAGGATATCATTAACGAAAAGCATACATCAAAGTACATCCTCTTATAATTGTCTAGTAAAAATGTTCATAACTAAGGCAAAAAGATATGAGAGCTTAAAGCTTAAAGCCGATCCATGATGTAATCCAACCACAATTACATCAAGATAATGGAGAAATAATCTAGTTATACCAAAGTGTTTTGAATCATGATATCAAAACCATGATATAAAATACCTAGCTTAAAGGGAAAGATTAGAATTACTCGAAAAACTAAACAGTAGGAATAAGAAATGACTTCTATCCTAACATCAGCTTAGATTAATACTATATACAAAGAAACTCGACGGATTTGAGGGAGATAGAAAGGCGGAGGAGCTTATAGGAATATCACCAATATGGGGTTGAAGTTGGTCTCAAATGCACTAAATTTCCTTCTTGCAAGAGGTAATGGAACAGCTGTCTCCTCCTTGAGCTTTAACCTCAACCCTATTCCTATTCCTTCTCCTCTCTCCTTCAATTTCTCCAGCTCACTAAGCTTCTCCAAGAGCTCAAATACCTCTATTGTTTGCTGCCAAAATACAATTAAATCCCATTTCATCCAAACCCTTCTGCATCCCAATGAAGCCAAGCTATTCAACCTTACACTAATTAATAATGTTTTAATTGTTCTAGTAATGACCAATTCACTTTTCTTTTCTCCTGGCCCCCCTTTGTCTCCGTCTCCATTAATAAGCAATGAACAAACTAATGCCGTTTATGTTTAATTGATTTGATCCTCTTCTTTTTTCCCAAAAAAAAAAGAAAAGTGTTATATTCTAGCTCCAAGGAAGATGACGGTCTTAATAATTGCATGATTATGAGGTAAACATTTTACGAGATGTAAGATGGATATTCCAAATAGCCGAATGCTCCCACTATGTGAATAGGAGCCTAGACATAAATGTCACGTCATGGAAGAATTAAATCTTGCAAGCCAAGTCATTTAACCTCCATAATTGCGCTTAAAATCTAATATATATTCTGTCAAGGACTATAAAAGTCAGAGATACACATTTGCCACGAGAAATAAAATTGGCTGCTAATAAAGCACTACATCATATAGATCCCTTTTTTGTGAGGAGAATGAAGTTACATAATACTGTGACCAAAAAGCTTACAACAAGTAGATCCTTTGATACAGGAGCGTTTCTCCTGCCAAGGCGGGGCAAGAGTTGAACACAGAGCAAAAGTTCCACCCTAGGGAACCCCACCTACCAGGCATTGATGGTTCATGTGGGCCCCAATTTGGTTTTATTTGAAATAAAATTAGCGTTTAGAATTGGTTGGACAACTTTTCATCTGGTTTTTTATGTATTCTAAGAAATGCTCTCAATTTTCTATCCTCTGAATAGCTGTACCATTTTTCTTCCTATGTGGTAGCATATAGCATGATTGGGAAAAAGTGGTAGATCATCCACTTCGTTTGTACCTGGCCGACACTACCACATTTCTGTGCTTCTCGCTGTTATCATCTTGGGCTACAGTCAAAACTATTTACCCCCTTCCAATCTTTGTCGTTTTCTCATTTCATCTTTTCTTACCATTCCACAATATTCCCAACACATATATTGATCATCTAATACCTTTTAGGAACCCATGAATAGTGTCATTTGGTATTAGAGCTAAATCCTAATCCCAACTTTTAATCCTAACCCTAATACTCTTTGTAGATCCATATTTACATTCTCAAATCCTAAAACTATAGAACTTAACATTTATACCTCCACCTAAATTTTAATGCTTCATCCTATACCCTAAAACCTACAAATTTAACTACTCGAAACATCAAGTAGAGAGCAAACCACCATCCTGCTAAGGAGAAACTCATAAAGGGTGTCCAAGAGATCAATACAGAAAAATATGCACAAAAAAAAAAAAAAAAAAAAAAAAAAAAAAAAAAAAATCATATTTAAAAAAAAAAAAAAAAATCTCGATTTGCAAAAAAATGCTTGCTGATTGTGAAAGGAGATAACCCTTGAAATTCACCCATGACTATAATTATGCTCCACCTGATCGAGAGAAGGACAATTCCCACCAAGCGATTTCCAGTGACAAAGAACTCAATGTCCCTAATGATTTGATATTGAATATCATAGAAGAGAAAGACTTTGTGGCGAAGATCGACTTGTAGGATTTTGATGGTTGCATGAATCCGGACGAATTCATTGAATGACTACATCGAAGAACAATTCTTTGAGTAAAAAAACATTTCATAAGATAAGAATCAATTTGACATCCATAAACTAAAAAAAAGCAAGCACTTGTGGAAAAATTTGAACAGCCTTTCACAACAAGAAAGGAAGAATAAGATCAATACGTAGTCTAAGTTGAAAAGAAAAATACAACGTAAATATCTTCCCATCACATTATCGACATGATATGTTCCTAAAACGCTATAATCTACACAAGAAAGATTTATAAGTGGTGGTGTACACTATTGAATTTGAATAACATATATTAAAATGTGAGTTAATAGAGCTAGAAAAGCACAAAGTAGCGCGATACTTGGCAGAGTTGAAATCATCTATTAGCAATGTAATATAGCTACAATTATATTAATTCCTACTTCACATATACATCCTACTCTTGAAGGCAGACAAGCAACATCATCATATGAGGACTAACACACCATATAGATCGGTCTCAGGGTCAAGAAACAAGAGCAAATTTGCTAGGAAGTATTTATCATTAGGAATATATCATGTAATTACCCAAACAGAATGGTAATCTCTTTCACGGAGTAAAGAACACAGTGCACCACGCAGTGAAAGATGTGAATGGTGACAGTGAAATCATAGAAGAATGCAAGGATGTGGGGTATCAAATTTCCATAGATGATGGAGAGATTAGTGATTAGACGGATCCTTAAGAATGAGCCAAAGAGCAAAAATAGTGGCTCCATCACATCTTTGTATTTGTTGCAATGTAAAGAGAAATATGTATATGTACAGTCTTATCATTGGTAGAGAACAAATTGAGACTATCGAAATGGTGGAAAAATTGAGCTTTAGCATACAAAAGAACACCCAACCTTATTTCCTATCTTAGTTGAAGAGAACGAAAGAGATCACAATTGACAAGAGATGCCTTATTAGTTCTCTACTGAAGATAAGTTTCAACGGTAGGTGTTGTGTGACGTACTCATGACTAACTGTCACATCATATTGAACCACCCTTGACAGTATGTGTCATGACCCAACCCAAGAGCATGTAATTTTCAAGGCGAGAATATCAAAAATATAATGACTAAAACTACATCTAAAACATTGTAACATAATAAAACAACACTCTAGCTTCCGAAACAAAAATGCATAAAGATACTAAACATAAGAAAAATAAAATGACACCTATATGACATATCACTTATCAAACTCTATTAGAATTTGCATAAATAACAATAGGTTCTTCGGGTTCGTGATGAGCGAAAAAATAAACTCTTGGTTGAATGTGTTGTCTTGGTTGTTTCTTATGAATCATTCCATTAGCATGCCATTTTTTGCTAACCACTTCTAATAATAGATCTCTCGTGAAAACTCGTCTGAGCTGAATCACTTTCTGAGTTAGAATTAGGTTGGTTATTTGAGCAGAATTGCAGCAATTCCTCATCTGATGTACAGTTTGTAGACAAAAATAACATACCTTGGAACAAAGTAAATATCACCATAATGTAGCTTCCTATTATGATGTAGAGTATGATTGTATTAATCAATTGTTCACTCAAAGCCATTCAATTCGCTTTTCAAATTTGACAAGAGTTTACCGGGGGTTACGTGCAGAGGGGGGGGTGGAGTTGTCTCCGTTTTTTTGGGTTCATGAATAAAAGACACAACCACTGATACAAGTAAGAAGCCAAATCACTATACTCTAGCGCCAGGAGGGGAGCATCATAACACTCATATACAACATCTCATTGCCGAGACCAACAACACTGCAAAGCCTAGTCCAGGTACAAAAACTTAAGGGCACAACATTGCAGCACATGGAGTTCAACTCCCTATCGCCCGTTGAAGCGCCAGAGTACCATATCACGGTGCCTTGGCTTCGATAACCGAATGGAGGCATTTTTTACTTCAATTTTTGATTTCACAACAGGAATGAGTGCCAATTTTGATTTCTTGTATGCAATTTTGAAGTTCTTCTATGCAAGGAAGTAGAAAATGAGTGTTCTTAAGTACCAAAGTGCAGAGAGGTTTGGGTGGGGCGATATTTATATAATTTTCCTCATTTTTCATAATGAATTTTTTGGAGTGGAGTAGTTCCGTGATTTTTTCTCGTTTTTGGGTTTTTTCATACTAAATTTTGGTGTTCTTTATGTTTTGTGATTTCTTGTTTTGTAGACTTCTAATTTTTTCTTTGAATCTCTTGAATTAGTTTTGAGAATTATTAATTTCTCTCACAACGTGATATCAAAGTGGGAGTTTCTGAAGATCTTTAGTTTGAGTAGGAGCAATCACTGACGAAGCAAGATACAAAGTTGAGAAGTTCAAACTTTGATTTCTGAAAAATACAAATTGAAGATTTATTATATCAAAGGGAACTGTATTTGTAACTGGATAAAATCACTAAGACGTCATAATTAATGACTCTAGAAGAATGAAAAGTTCTTGATCAAACAACATTAGGTTTGATTTGACTCTAACTTTCCTCATATATTGCTTTTAACATTGTGAATGGGACTATTGATCTCATGGCTGCATTAATAAGAATGTATGATAAGTTTTCGGCTTCAAACAAAATCTTTATGATGAAGAGCTTATTCAATATGAAGATGATAGATGGCAGCTCAGTGGCTGAAAACTTAATAATTTAAGCACTGTGACAAATCAGTTATGTTATGTTGGCATTAAATTTGATGATAAGATAAAGACATTGTTACTATTTTCTTCATTGTCAAATAACTAGGATGGACTAGTTACTACGACGAGTAATTCTTCTAGAAATATGAAGTTAAAATTTAATGATATTGTGGGATTAGAGCTGCATGAAGAAGTTTGCAAGAAGGTGAGTGGTGAAACTTCAAATTCTACCCTGTTAAAACTAGAGGAATGACTCTGAATAAAAACACAAACAGTAAAAAAATCATGTCTAGGAGAGGAAAGTTCAGGCTAGGCAGAGAAAAAGGCAGAGGTAAAAGCTATACCCACGAGAAGAAATGTTACTTAAAAAGGATTGTAAAACTTTGAAGAATGTTGGTGGCTCAAATCCAAATGGAAAGCTTTCTACAGATGTCTCCACCAATGAAATCCAAGGTGACTCCCTTACTTTATAACTAGATAATACTAAATATTGGAAAGTAAATTCAAGTGCTTCTTTCATGCTTGCTCCAATAAAAATATGTTAAAAAACTACACTCAAGTTGATCTAAAAAATGTGTATTACCTGCAGTGTTATTGGAAAAAGTGATATTGATATTTAGGTTGTAAAATGAATTAGTCTGAAAACACAATGAGGTTAAATATGTTCCATGTTTGAAGACAAATCTGATTTCTGCAAATCGGTTTGCAAGGTCAGGATACGTGAACACTTCACATTTTATCCATGAAAGATTACTAAAGGTGCAATGGTAATTGCTTAGGGAAACATTGAAAACACCCTTTATTTGATTAATGAGATGTCTAAATTCATTGGAGTAGTTGGAGCAAAGGTTGACATAAGTTTTTGGTACCTTAGACTTGGCTATACGAGTGAGAAAGATATGAAATCCTTACTTTCTAAAAATAAACTTTAAAGTTTATAGTCAATAAATTTAGATTTTCATGAAGATTGATTTTAGGACAAATAAAGAATGTTATTTTCTCTAAAAGTGGGTCAAAGTTGAAGTCCAAAAAATTGGAGTTAACACATATTGATGTTATGGGGTCCAACTCATATTTAGTCTATTGAAGGTTCTCTATATTTTGTCATTTTCATTGATGATTAAACTAGTAAGATACGGGTGTACTTTTTGAAACATAAATCTAATGTGTTTTATATATTTAAAAAGTGAAAATAAATGGTTGAAAATAAGAGAGGATTGAGGTTAAAGTGTCTCAGATCAGATAATGACGTTAAATATCGTGATTAGAGGTCCAATAATTATTGTTCTTAAAAAGGAATCAGACATCAATTTACTTTTTCAAAGACACCACAACAAAATGCTGTTGTCGAGTGCATGAATAGAATGATCACAAAAGTATATCTAGAGTATGAGGTCGCATGAAAACTTGTCAAAATAATTTTTGGTAAAAGAAGTGAACACTATAGTTTATCTGATAAATCGTGTTACATGAGTACCTTTGAATGACAGTTTATCCGAGGAAGCTTGGAGTGACAAAAAACTAAATCTATCTTACCGGAAAATATTTGGTTATTCATCATATGTTGATGCAGAGTTTAAGAGTAAACTTGATTCAAAATCTGTCAAGTGCACTTTCATTGGGTATAATTCAGAAGAATTTGATTACAAATTTTGGAATTATCAGAACCAGAAATTTATTAATAGGGATGTCACTTCAGTTTATTCCATTAAAGATTTTCTATATTTTGTCGCTTTCATTGATGATCAAACTAGAAAGATAAGTGCACTTCTTGAAACATAAATCTGTCGTGTTTCATATATTTAAAAAGTGAAAATGTATGGTTGAAAATAAGAGATTTGAGGCTGAAGTGCCTCAGATTAGATAATGGTGGTGAGTATTGTAATAAGAGGTTCAATAGTTATTGTGCTTAAGGAATCAGACATGAGTTTACTATTTCAAGGACACCACAACAAAATGATGTTGCTGAGCGCATGAATAAAGCAATCACAAAATATACCAAGAGTATGAGGTTGCATGCAGACTTATCAAAGCTGTTTTGGGCAGAAACAATGTAAATCTATCTTACTGGAAACTATTTGGTTATTCATCATATATTCATGTTGATGCAAAGTCTAAGAATAAACTTGATTCAAAATCTGTTAAGTACATTTTCATTGGGTATGATTCAAAAGAATTTGGTTACAAATTCTAGAATTATTAGAATAAAAAATTTATTCATAGGGATGTCACTTTCAATGAAATGAATAGATGCACAAAACATAAATAAAATTCGGGATTATTCATCAATTACTTTTGAAGGCCCTTCCAAGTATGTTGAGATAGAGGAGCCAAGTGAACAAGAAGATTGGAAAAAGAAAGGTGCTCAATTTGATGAAACACAGGAAGTTCCCTTGACACCTGCTACTGAATTCAGAAGATCCAACAAAATCACACTACTAATATATCTGTATTCTCCTTCTTCCTACAATCTATTACTGACTGATAGTGGTGAATTAGAGTGCTATGACGAGACTACTCAAGTTGAAGACTCAAAAGATTGAGAGTTTGTTATGGATGACGAAATGCATTCATTAATGTCAAATTAGACATGAAAATTGGCAAAACTAACATATGAGAAAAATGCACTGCAAAACAGGTGAGTTTACAGGCTAAATGAAGATTTAGATGGTTGTAAACGCTACAAGGCAAAACTTGTTGTAAGGAGATTTCAACAAAAGAAAGGAATTGACTACACTAAAATATTTTCTCTTGTAGTAAGGATATCAACCATAATAATTATATTGAGCTTAATAGTAGAAGAAGAATAATGGAGGAAGAGTATTTTAGTTTCCATTTTTTAACAATAAAGGGGATGCACAAGAGTGTGTAAATTATAGAGGAATTAAGTTAATGTGTCATACTTTAAAATTATATAAGAGGTAATTGAACATATTGAACATAAGGTTAAGACAAATGTAAAAAATTCTCACAATCAGTTTAGATTTATGCAGGGCAGGTATACTATGGAAGCTATACATTTATTGAGAGGTTTGATGGAGAAGTACAAAATGAATAAGGAGGATCTAAATATGACTTTTATTGATTTAGAAAAAGCTTACAATAAAGATCCAAGATATATCATTTGGAATGTTCTAGAGAAGAAAGGTGTTGATATGATCGGCTTTAAGCCCATATCTTTACAATAAAGATCAGCTTTAAGCCCATAACATTTTGCATTAGTTTTGTATGCTCTTATTGGACATTTATAGGAGGATTTACCTTGGTGTATGCTTTTTGCAGATGATATCCTTCTTGTGGATAAGACTAGAAAAGAAGCTCCGAAAAAAACTTGAATTATGGAGGTCTACATTGGATTCTAAAGGCCTTTGTTTGAGTAGAACTAAAACTAAATACACGGAATATAATTTTAGTAGTAGTAGCTCTAGTGACAGAGTTGTAACTATGGGAGATCAAATTATTAAAAAGTGTTAACGCTTGAGATATCTCAGGTCTATTGTTTAAAGTAATGGTGATATAGATGGGGAGATGGGGATGTTACAAGTAGAATTCAAGTTGGTTGGTTGAAGTGGAGGAATGCTTTGGGCCTATTGTGTTATAAAAAAGTACCGCTTAGACCAAAAGGAAAATTTTGTAAGATGGCGGTGAGACCTGCAATGCTCTATGGCGTAAAATGTTGGCTTTTTAAAGAGACTAAAATTAAGTGTTGCTGAGATGAGAATGCTTAGGTGGATGAGTGACTTTACACTTAGAGACAAAACATGAAATGAATATATCCGTGATAGGGTTGTTGTAGCTCATGTGGTGGACAAAATTAGAGAGAATTGTCTTTAAATGGTTTGATCACATTAAATGTCGACTATCTGATAATCCGATTAGGAGAATAGATATTTTAGATTTGACTTATGTTAAAAAAGATAGAGGTAGACCTAGAAAGACTTGGGCATATTATATAAAAATTGATCTTAATTTATTAGAATTAAATGAAAATATGACTCTAAATAGGACGCGATGGTTAGAACACAATCGAGAAAAAGGATTCATGTAGCCGACCCCACTTAGTGGGATAAAGGCTTGTTGTTGTTGTTTAATAGCAGAAGAAGATCTACATTTGAAGATGAATGTAATGATAACATCCTTACATGATGACTTAAAAGAAGAACTGTATATGAAGTTCCAGAAAAAAGAAGAACCATAATTTAATAAATTTTGTTTAAATTGCTTCTTTTATAACTTCATTAATTAACTCAAAATTATTTCATATTTCTAGTAGGCATAATGATGCAACCAGAAACTCTGATACTAAATTTGGTGATAAATATTTCAGAGATAGGAGTTCTCAAATGCAAATTTAGGACAATTTACAAATGCATAACTAAGATGAGAAGAAAAGAGAAAACACATAAAATTTAGATGCATAAATCACCAGCATTGATGAAAATTATAAAACATGTAAAATGCATTCCAAACACTAATTTAAAGAACACCAACATATAACATACAATAATCAATATTCACACTACTATATAAAAACCTAATTTTTGATAGTCTTGAAAAAACTTCAAGTAAAACTAAGAGAATCGACAAAAAAATAGAAAAACACAATCATTTATCTTCAGTATGTTAGCGTTCTGAATCGTTCTTAATGTCCATATTATAGAGGTAGATCTTTTATTTTCCTTATGCAACTTCTTGACACATTCTGAATTAGTAGATGATAAAACATAGACGAGTCACTTTGAAGAAGAATAAATACACTAAAAGCATTAGAAAGAATAGTAAATATACTAAAAGTATTAGAAATAATATTCTAAAACTTGAATGTGAATCACTCCTAGCTTACCGGCCACACCACCATCAAAAGGAAGAAGTCCAATAGATTTCGGCAGTGCATCTTGTAGCCCATATATTTTAGGTACTATTTCGTTCACCTGAAAATTTATATGCACAAAAAGCATTAGAAATAATGCCCTCAAGTAGTAGTAAAAGAAAATCTTAGCAATCTTAGTATTTATAGACCAAATAGGTCATCCATCATCAAATCTACTTCATAAAGCCAAAAATGATAAAATCAATAGTACATCATGGAAACAAAAGACATCTCAAGCAGAAATTGCAGCTTTAACGAAAACTATAGAGTTAAGAGATGCTATTATCTTGTGAAAACTAGTTTCAATTGTGCAAATCATTCCTAATAGAGTAAACGGCTATATAATCAAAGTATAAAATAGCAAACGGAGATTCTCAACAAAAAAATAATGGGGCATTTTACATAAATAAGACACAGTTCTTATCTATATACATATCTAACAACTAAACTTTCATATTTACATGCATAGCACTTAACATCACATAAAAATATCACGATACTTCTAAAAGTGAAGTATACACCATTTATTGCCTAGATTTATGACAGCAGAATGTTATAAATGTATATATAGAAGCTTAGGTGTTAGGTATGTAAATACATAACAATTGTATAGTATGCAGGTAAAGTTCTCAAAAATATAATAAGATTTGTTATTTTGATGTGGCTAAAATAGTTAACACCATTGGGATCATACAGGAAACCATAACTTCCTCAGATAATGATCATTGGTTCAATGTGTTCAACTAACTCAAGGTGAGACTTCTAGATCAATATCCAAACATGTCCGATACAATCCAAGTAGAAATTGACACAGAAATTAGAGCAAAATAAATGTTTTTCTTCACAAATTCAAACAACTCAACACAAATGCAAAGATAAACATCTACAATTCGAGAAGTAAGCGATCTCTCCCATGGAAATCTCTCCCAAACCCTAAACCTAAGACACCACAATAATTTCATACATAATCCTAACCCTAAATTTATACCCAATAATAATAATAATAATAATAATAATAATAATAATAATAATAATAAAAGACCAATTTGCCCTCAGGCTAATAACCGACAAAATTGCCCTTAGGCCAGTGCGTAACAATGTCTTGACACTTTTTGATTTAGAATATCCAAGTCCAAGGTTCCAAGCACAAATCAGGGATGAGTTGTATAAAATCATAAATATAATGTCAATTCTTAGTACAAACTTGATGCGGTGCATCTTAACCTAGACTGAATTGGTCCGGGTTTTGGAGGGCCCGACCGGTCCTCTAGTCTTGGGAGTTCTGCCTCTTTAACAGAGGGTCTACTTCTAACTATCTAGAAATATATATTTGCTTTTATTGGTGTTTAGGGTTTAGTTTTTACTATGAATAGTTTTGGGACAACCGTTGGTTCCAAGTGGTGCCCTGGCTCTGTCTTGGTCTCCAAGTGATTTATCCTTCCTATACCTTTCCCACATCCATTCCCACATCGCTCCAACATTCTCTCCCCTTCCTAATTGCCTCTACCACCTAGAACAACCCTCCCACAACTGTTCCTATTGCTTCCTTGCTGTTCGGACTCCTAAAAAAATGTTGTACTATTGTTTCCGGCTTGCCAGGAGCCTCCTTACCACCACCTTGGAGATCCAAACCCTAACCAAGACCACCTTCATCGTAGATCCAACCCTAATTCTTGTGTTTTGTTGTTTTGTTACAATTTCAGATTCCATATTGTTAATTTAAGACTTTGAATTCAATACTAACATTTGTTTCCTTAAAGTGTTTGTTAAATTTCAGTATTATTTGATATCAGAGGTAGCCCAACTCTATAATTTCATCCTAGAGTTACCAAAATCTATCAATATCTAACTACCGCCCAAAATTTTTTCTCCTTGTTGATCTTCAAAATCAACAACCCTATATTTTTTTCTGCACCCTAAAACAGCCCCATACACTCTCTTTCACCTCCTAGACCTAAAAACCAACCATGCCACCGAGGAGACAAGTGTTAGAAGCCAATCAGGAACTTAAAATGGAAGAAATGTGGCGGAAAATCCCCCCGACTTCAGCAAAGACTTCTTAAAATCCAGGAAGGGACCCATGGAGAGATCACTGTTGACAGTGATAGTGAGATTCAAAGAAAAGGGAGAGCAAATCTGAATCCCTTCCATAAGGATGATTCTAGTGAAGAGGAAGAAAGGCATTATGTATTGGGATTCAGTATCAGAGGAGACCGAGGGATGAAGTGACTTTTGGAGGACATGGGAGTAAATGTAGACTTACCAGATTTTGAAGGGAAAATGAATTAAGATGACTTTATTCAGTGCTTCAAGACTGCTGAGAAGATTTTTGAGTATGAGGTACCGAATGATAAAAGAGTGAAGCTTATTGCCATAAAACTGAAGAAGAGTTACCTCTTAATGGTGAAAAAATCTTAAAGAGAGAGACAAGAGAAGGTAGATCACTACTTGCAGGACGATTAAGAAGGAGACGCAAAGGAAGTATCTACCCTCACACTACTATCAGTACATGTTCTTGAGACTACATCGCTTAGATAAGGGGGAGTTGTCAGTAGAGAAGTTCACAACAGAGTTTGAACTTCTCATATTAACATGTGAGTCGAGAGAGCCAAATGAAAACACGATAGCTAGGAATTTGGGAGGCTTGAAGTGAGCCATAAGCCATGTCGTTCAACTGCAGCCTTACTGGTTATTGAGTGATCCAGACATCAAACCTAAAGGTAGAGAATCATTAGAAGCAGATCACGACCACATCTACATTTAGACAATCACCCACAGTGTGAGCCAATAGTACAATTGAAGATGTGAAAATTGTCCAGAAAGATGATAGAGCTGATTAGAGTGGGAAGAAATCAGAGAGGAATAGTACAAGAACCACAGATTCCGCAAGGAAGTGTTTCAGCTAGCATGGGTTTAGAAACATCACCTCCATTTACCATATTACAAGAGTTGTCTCTTTTACTGAGCAAGGAGTAGTAGAAGAAGTGGGACAATGGTACTGGAGACATAAAAGATAATGAGGATATGCAGAAGTATCAACTTCTAGTTAATGAGGATGAGATGTTTGTGGTTCAACGAGTCCTTTAGATTGACGCTATGCGAAAGCAGCAGTGGCTTCGCAACAACATTTTTTATTCTGGTTGTACTGTGAAGGGAAAAGTGTGCAGCCTTACCAATGATGGAGGTCTTTTGGGCATTTCATGGAGGAGCACTTGAATAGAAATGAATGGAGAAAAAGAGAGTGATTGAAAGCAGACATTCAAAATAATTAAAACAAGGCTAAGTATGATGTTCATGTCCTAAGTCAAAGAAACCAAAAACGAAAGATTAGTAACGGTCATCAAAAATAATTTTAAAAGCATACAGTTATGCCAAACTGGAGTTTCTGGCCCTTTGCCAACTCCAATAAATTGAAAATAAAATGGCATTTCTGTTTGATGGAAATAAAGAAGATTGTAGATTAAAGATTGAAGATTTAATCACCAACACTGATTCCAGCATGCAGCATCCTTTCATATGGGAAAAAAAAAATCAAACCAGCCATACTCTTTAAGCAAGAGTAAAGTGCCAAAGTAGTACCATAACTATTTAGATGAGGACATTGTAGTCCTCGAGTTTACAAACATGCTAAAAATAGTGCCCAGGCTGTTTTAATTGGGTATAAAATAGTCCGCACTATCGGCTACTTCAACACATCAAAAGTATCGGGGATTAAATTAACAATTTATACTATGGGACTAAAAGCATACAGTTATGCCAAATTGGTGTTTCCGGCCCTTTGCCAACTCCAATAAATTGGAAATAAAATGGTACCCTGTTTGATGGAAATAAAGAAGATTGTAGATTGAAAATTGAAGATTTATCACCAACATTGATTCCAGCATGCAGCATCCTTTCATATGGAAAAAAAAAAAATAAAATAAAACCAGTCATACTCTTTCAGCATGAGTAAAGTGCCAAAGTAGTCCCATGACTATTTAGATGAGGTCATTTTAGCCCAAGTTTATAAAAATACTAAAATAGTACCCAGGCTGTTTTAATGAGGACCAAAATAGTCCTCACTGTGAACTAATTCGACCCATTTTGAAAGTATCTGGGGATTAAAATGACATTTTAATCCTTTTGACACTTTTCTCCTTTTGGCATTTAACATTCACAATTTGTTTACTAAATATTGCAGAACATGAATTTACCTTAATTGCTATATGATCTAATATGGCTCGTATAATCCATGGTAGTGATCTAAGACCGATAAGTTGGACAACTGCAAACATATGAGGAATTCCAAAGAACTCCGAGTACATCCCAGCCAGATTGTGGTATGCTGCATTCAAATCCTGCATTAGAATCACATCAAAAAAAAAAATAAAATCCTGTTAGAAAGAACATGTTCAATCAAGTCCCAACCAAGCAAAACCAGATGAAGTGTCAGGTATTTTAAATTTAATTAAGGGCATTTACAAACATACCACTTAATTCCTATGTATTTACATATATAATACTTAAACTTTTTAAACCATCCAAATCTTTCATGTCCCATCAAAAATACCAACCATATAACTTTTAAAAATTGAAATACACCTTTCATGCATAGATAAGGTGGCAAGTATGTAAAAATTGAAGTTTAGGGGATAGATATGTAAATACATAGGAATTGAGTACCATGTATGTAAATTGCCGTTTCATAAGTTACCTATGCAACGTATGCTAACTAAAGATGAGCCAGTCAAGTGATGGAATTTGCATATGTTGGTTGAATAAATGTACAATGATTATGAATTGAAATAAGTATTGGTATTGCAATTTGCCACCTAAAAAAAAATATGCGTGAATGATGAAAAGATGGTTGCTGCTTCCAGATAACTGCTAAGTACCTTATGTCCTTAAGTATCAATTAATAGATGCAAAATAGAAATGTGCTGAAAAATATGGACAAAAAAGGATGAAATGCATGGACAGTGAAAGAGGACATGTCAAAAATATCATTGGAAAATTCCAACAAGCTTTAGAAAAAAGATGGAAGAAAGAAAAGTCAATATGCATTCAAATTTAATATTTCTGTAAATTTATACACGGTTAACACATAAATCTAAAACTATGTTGAATAACATCTTTAATACTTCAACATTCTGTATTATAGAAATTAAAAAAAGTAAAATATTTTACTATCAAAAAATTAAATGGAAGAAGACACCGGTAGGATTAGCAATTAAAATAGAGTCTATTTGGAATATCACAAATTGGCAATCAATTCCAATTATAAAGAAGTTAACATACCTGAGAGCCGCAGAAAAAGTAGGATTTCACATTGGACACTGGGGCCCTTTGGGGAGCCTGCCGAGCTCCCTTTATTGAGCGAATGAAGCGCTGAGTAGTATTACAGAGGATAAAGTTTGGGAAAAAGTCATTCTGCATTTCTGTCCAAATCTAGAAAGAGATGGAAGATTGTAATAAGCGATTTAAATAAGATATAAATAAACAAGCAATTTATCACGGGTGAATTTAATATGTGAGAAAAGGAACTTTTTTCCATTACATGTATAAGATTATCTACAAGGTTAGTGTTTAAACAAAGGCTTCTCCAAATTTGTTCAAAATGTTGTAAAAGAATCCGAACTGAAATTAAAAATATTTCTTATGAAATCCATTCTATGGAGAATCCAAGTTGGGCGAGATCTTCAATGTCAAAAATAAAGAGAAAATCATTCATAGGTCTAACACACGCAAGTTCTTATAAATATATTAACTTTTTACATACATGTACAAAGGATTTTTTTTTTTTTTCCACCAGATTAAGGACATTTTATTTTTTATTCTCCCAGTAAAGTTTAATTATAATGTAAATGATTATCTGTTCATAATCAATTCATGATATTTTAATAGAAATCAAGTTATAATCAATTGATATGATATAATGTTTAACTAAGTAGAAAATGTGGAGTATCATATGTGATATGTCACACTATATTCATGATGCCTGTTAATATAGTTTGAAAATTAACAGGTACATAGATATACTAAATACGTGAATGTATATACAAATGATATAATAGATAAAGAAGATCAATGTAATGTCATGTTATCTTGTGATAGATGGGCAGACTATGATACAGGTGAAGTTAAAAATTCTGCCAATAGGAGTCTTAGTAGAGAAATACATACATTCCCACACCTAATACCAAACTAGAAACAATACAATCATCATCAAGTGATCTGCTGATAATTAAAAAGTTGGGCGGACCAACTTTTATCAATGATTATTATGGCTGATAGGTTAGAAGACGGTGCATCAAAATCTATAAATCAGATAACATTTATAAGATAATGAGTTGAAACCGGAGCTAAACCTAAAGACAACAAAACCTGAATATTATTGCTAAAAACTCAAGGGGATTACAACGATTCTTAAACAAAAATAAAATAACACAAAACACAACTGATCCCCTAGGGTGATGATTACAGTGGTGAACACTGGCTAGATAGTTCTCGGTCAACTTTCAGAAATTTGAAAATTTAATTTAAATATAAAGTGTATCGTTTAGATTATGAAAGTAGTGTTTTAATTTTTTAGAAAATGAGACTGAATGAATCTCATTAGTCCAATAATTTGCATAATCGTGTCTGGTACCCTGAATACTACACATTCCAAGAGATAAGTGTAGACCCCGACAATAGACCCAATCCTGCAAATTAAGAGATTTGTGACAATCATTTGGTCTGCGAACCTTTTATATGTGACCGACAAATTCTCCTATTTAATACAAAAATTAAATAAGGTTTATTTTATCTGGGTTCCAAGTTCCCTATAGAGGCAAACCCCTATAGTTAAATTACATCTCAAATGACAAGAGTCACTTGAGAAAACTCTCGATAATGATCAGTGGTTCTAGTTTTAAAAAATTCAAGGTTTAGGTTTTTTCACGATAGGACGTGGAAAAACAAGTGAGAGTGGCTCAAGTAGGAACAATTTTTTCAGGAATCCAAAGGAAGTAAAGGGTAGGGAACATCACAGATCTTGAGGGGGATCCTCAATGACTTCCCAAACTATCCCACTGTGCGGCTATGTTTTAGAGAGAATATTATTTGAATGTTTAATCCTATCAATTTTATTCGTTTGAGACCTACACTTGCATAATAACTGGTTATGCAAATAGCCCGCAGAGATAAGAGGTTTTACGTCGTTCTAGACGATAACCTCGGAACCTAAGACGAGTTAAGACTTATACTGCTCAGTATAACTGTGTAGGAGCCTAAAAGAGAGTGAGGATTTACGTCGTGCTGGGCGAGCTACTTTGAAGTCCTATGGGTTGCTATTTAGATGAATGAGAGAGTTTAGCTGTATAGACTTGTTTTGCTGTTGTAGAATGACGACCACCTCCACTTGTAGTATGCTCCAAGCTCCTTGCTGCGCTGCTCACGAAGCTGCTCCAAACTCCTCGTCGAAGGGGGTTTAAGTTTTCTAATCTGACAAGTCATGATGTCAAATCAAATGTTTTATAAGGTTATGATCATCTAAGTATTATGGGGGGTGTTAAAGTTGATTAGAGCAACACCGGTTATGATTTCACAGTTCCCTCGTTCCGGTATCACTATTTTCTTTTGACTTTACTTAGTTTAAAAGAATTATGAAATCTATTTAAACCGAAGAGATCTCGTTAGCAATCGTGGGTTAGCTCTTCCAAGGGACTCCCGTAAATTCGAAAGAACGTGTTATATTTTATTTTTTATTTTTTTTATCTTGAAAATGTTGTTTAATTTCTGAAAAATCGTTTTGTTTTGAATATAAAATTGTAATCAGTACCAGCATAATGCGTTAAATCAAGAGTAAATTGCAATGAAAAAAAAACAACAAATAAAATGTACCTGCGTACGTGGCGCATCTGATGTTGCTATCCCTGTTACATATTTAACTCACAAAGCACAATATAATTTACAGGAAAATTAAATAAAGTACAAAGAAAAGAAGAAAATAGTAAGCAGTAGAACAAATCGTAACAACAGTTAAGAACTTCAAACAGGTGATCCTAAGATTTCTTACAACTCTGGACTGCAACTAACGAGCTAGTACGGTAATGCTGCGACCTCCTACGGCCCCAAGCAATAACTAGCAAGCGTGTACAGTGATTCCTACGACTCTGGACAATAACTAGGAACTTCGAACAACACCTGTATGGCTTCCTTTGAACCCAAACAACAATGGACAACACCTATGCAGCTTCCTACAAACCCAAACAACGGTGGACAACACCTAGATGACTTCCTACGAACCCAAATAGCGGTAGACAACACCTATGTGGTCTCATACGAACCCAAACAGCGGTGGGCAGCACCTAGATGGCTTCCTACGAACCCAAACAATGGTGGACAGCTGACAACACTTGGGTGGCTTCCTACGAACCCAAATAGTAGTGGACAGCTCTTAGGTGGCTTCCTATGAACCCAAACAGTGGTGAACAACACCTAGATGGCTTCCTACGAACCCAAACAGTGGTGAACAACACCTAGATGGCTTCCCACAAATACAAATAGTGGTGGACAGCTTCTAGGTGGCTTCCCACAAATCCAAACAGTGGTGGACAACACCTAGGTGGTTTCCTACGAACTCAAACAGTGGTAGACAATACCTAGATGACCTCCTACGAATCCAAAAAGTGGTGGACAAAACCAAGATGGTTTCCTATGAATCCAAATAGTCGTGAACAACACCAAAATGGCTTCCTACGAACCCATACAGCGGTGGACAACATCTATGTGGCCTCCTACGAACCCATACAGCGGTGGGCAGTACCTAGATGGCTTCCTACAAACCCAAACAGTGGTGGGAAGCACCTATACGGCTTCTTATGAATCCAAATAGCGGCTCTGGAACCTTGAACAGCAGCCTACAGCGTTCCTATACTCCAAACAACGACTTTGGAGCCTTGGACAACATCGCACAAATAGCGGCTTTGGAACCTTGGACAGCAGCCTACAGCGTCCCTATACTCCAAACAACGGATTTGGAGCCTTGGACAACAACCCACAACGCTCTTATACTCCAAACAGCGACTTTGGAGCATTGGGCCACAACCT
The DNA here is from genome assembly GCF_001263595.1 of Phalaenopsis equestris. Lineage (NCBI taxonomy): Eukaryota > Viridiplantae > Streptophyta > Magnoliopsida > Asparagales > Orchidaceae > Phalaenopsis > Phalaenopsis equestris. The sequence continues at coordinate 1,257,673 of NW_018164565.1, read as the reverse complement.
ACAGCGTTCATATACTCCAAACAACGGTTTTGGAGCCTTGAACGGCAGCCTGCAACGCTCCTATACTCCAAACAACGGCTTTGGAGCTTTGGACAGCAGCCTACAACGCTTCTACGATACCAGACAGCGGCTAGGAGCTTTGGGGAGTGGTCCTACAGCTTCCTACGACTCCGGGCTGCAGCTAGCAAGCTTCTAGGGCCCCAAAACAGTCCTAAAACAGTAGACAATGCTCTCCAGATCCAACCCCAAAACAGTAGACAATATTAAGCAAGAGCAGCCCCCAAGAAGTAAATAATCAATTTTAAACAGCGGTCATATGTGGCCAAAAGCGACTCTATCTAATGCATTGGATGGAAACATCTCTAGATCAATCTGACTTTCGAACTTTTGGTTGCACTATTGCCGCTCAACAGCAAAAAAAATTCTCCTGAATTTAAACAATTTATTATGATATTCATATCGTTGAGATGAAATAATATTTTCAGCAAACTCGCTAATTCAATTTTACGTCTTCAACAGAATAACAATCAAGACCTTTCGAAGATGGCTCAATATGACAGATATTTTGTACCCCATCATAAACATCAACAAGTTTTAAAACACTGTAAAGCGGCTAAATCAATGTCCCACAAAAGGCAGAAATGGAGGAATCAGAGTTCGCAATTTTCAAAATGATAATTTTCACAAAAGCAAAGTGCCAATCAAAAACTCAAGAACATCACAAAAGGAAAACTTTGAGCCTGTCGATGAAAACAAGAATGCAACGAATGGCTTTCAGTATAGCATGATCCTCAAATCTGTGGAGGGATGACCTTGTGAAATGATTCACACAAGAAAAGAAGATTTCAATTAAATAGCCATGCATCTTTTTTTTTTTTTACAACCAGACAATTTCTTTCAAAATTAAATTCTCCAGTAATCTTAACTCTTCGTAACAGTGGATGAAAAAAAAATCTTCATCAACCCTACTCAGATTTACGAAATCCATGGTTTAAGTTACAGATTCAATAACAACAGAAATAATCACCATGAGATTTGAATTAAATCATGCCCAAAACTAGCTATGAAACAGTCACTTAGAGTTTAGAGGGTTACCTTGCTGAACGAGCGATGAAAAAAAGGAGGCGGAGGCCCTCGATGCAGGGAGGCTGAGGTGAGCAGACGTGCTGAGTAGAATTTGTCGAGAGCAGGGAAAACTCAGTCGCACGTGAGCAAGAAGCCGACGAGGGTGAGCGAAAGTGAGGAGCAGGTGAGTGTGGGTCTTCGATCGAGTGAGAGGAGCGGGTGAGGCGAGAGTCTTCGGCGCAACAAAGGGTCGAGCACTTCGTCTCTTCCTGTCGAGCGGGATCGAGCAGAGAAGTCTCGGGAGAGGAAGAAGGCGAGCGGGAGAAGGTTGGCGAGCAGGAGGAGACGAGCAGGAGCTTCGTTCGGGAGAGCCGAGCGGAAGTGAGTAGGAGAGAGGAGCTCAGGAGAGGCAGAGAAGGAAGACGAGCAGGAGGACAAGGGGTTCTCAGTCGAGTGAGAGCAGGAAGCTGAGGCTCTTGTGCGCGAAAACGAAATAGGCCAGCGGGAGAGTAGTCATTACTTGAATCAATTGGCGGGGAAATAAATGATTTCCATTTGCAGGGGAGGTTCAATATGAAAGCATTAACACCTGAATATTTTTAATTAAGATAAAATTTAATTAATTTGTTTGGATTTTGACATTTGATTTTCAAATTCAGGTGAGTTGGTGCCTAGCCCTTGTTCAGCCCTAGTCCAGTTTGAATCAAACCAGAATTGAATCTGAGTTGAACATGGTATTTGATTTTCAAATTCAGGTGAGCTGGTGCCTAGCCCGTGCTCAGCCCGAGTCCAGCCTGAATCAAACCCGATAGTCCAGTCTGAATCAAACCAGAATTGAATCTGAGTTGAACATGGGTTGAACCTGAGCCCGCGGACCGCTAATTAAAAAAATATGCATTGAAATTCATGCTAATCGCTCGCGCGCGAAATCCTAGTGATATATGTGTCATTTCTAACTAAAGTCGACGTTCTGAACGCACCGACCCAGTCCGTTTTGTCATCCGGGGTCGTCCGGATGAGTTCACCGAAGGTCGAGTCAATTTAGATCAAAATCGTGTGTGGTGCGATGCATGCACAAAATGCGGCATTTGAGAGTGCTCGAGTCACAAATGGTTTACCTAGGGGCTGCTCCTATTAATATAGGAACTCGACTTGAGTTTCATGTGCCAATTTTAATTAACTCAACGAAATGCCGAAGATTCAAAACCGCCCGTGCGAAATTCGAAGGAGTGATGAGGTGGCTCAGATTTTCTAAATAATGTGGGTCCGATATTAGTCCTCTAAGAGAGTCAAACAAAGAAAACTTAAGGCTAGACCCTAGGCTCTAAGGAGAGAAGTAAAGACCTCACCCAAAAATGAGGTCAACAACAGTAGGTGGGATGGATGGATGGGTGTTTGCTACAGCAACAAAAAGGCTGATGTTGCAGGCGACAACAACAAAAGGGTTTAGTGTTAAGTGCATCAATAGGCAGGGTTGTAGGAGTGGTTTTGAGGGTAGCGGAAGGTAAAGGGAGTTATGGCATAAACAGTGGAAGCAGGAGGGGGTTGCAACAATTGCAGTGGAAGTAGGAGGGGGTTATGACGACGATAGTGGAAGTAGGAGAGAATTACGACAATAGTAGTGGATAAAAGTAGAGCTAGCGGCCAGGGAAAAAGACGGGAAGGTGCGCAGTGTAAATGGCAGCGAGGAGTTAAGGTAATAAGCACGAGATTATGTGGAGGTAGCCACCACCTTGGAGTAGGATACAGTCAGAGCACCACTCATCTTTAGATAAATCCATAACAAGGGATAAACACCGACAACAAGGAATCTAAAATAAAGAAAACTAAACTCTAAAAAAAATAACATATTTATAATTAAAGAAAAGTAGGCGGGAGAAACTCCTCCCCTTTGGCAGTAGCTCCAGCCCTAGGTAGGGCCGATGGGTTTAGCCTCCTAGCTAGACCGACAACCTCCTTGCTGAATCAATTGAGCCGGTTCAGCCTCTAGCCCTCATGTCAGTCTCCCGGGGTTGAGGGAGCTCTGACTTCATTCGTCATAGTTTCTGGCTCCTCATAGTTTGGTGTCAAGTTTGCAACATTGAATGTAGCATAAACATGCAGTCCCCTGACAAGTCAATCTTATATAAGCGTTGTCATTTAGCTTTTGGAGTATTCTGAAGGTCCATCTACTTTGGGCTTGAGTTAGGGGTGTTAGTCAAGCTGATTCGTGAGCTAGTTCTAACTCGGCTGAATAAGTGGCTCGTTAACTTAGCATGATGAGCCAAGTAACCAAGCTGAAGCTAGCTTCAACTCGATTGATAAGCTCGTGCGCCGGCTCAACAACAACAACAACAACAACAAAGCCTTAATCCCACTACGTGTGGTCGGCTACATGAATCCTTTTTCTCCGTTGCGTCCTATTTAGTGTCATATTTTCATTTAGTTCTAGTAAATTAAGATCATTTTTAATACAATAAGCCCAAGTCTTCCTAGGTTTACCTCGTGCGCCAACTCGTTTAAAAAAAATAATATTAAATACACTCAAAATATATTAAATTTGAAGACTTTATCTTTAAAGTATTAAGAAGGTTTAAAAAATAATAATTTGTATTTTATACTAATTGATTTCTTATAATTTTTCTCCTAATTGTTCATTCTATTTGACATTTTATTACAACACTACCTTAAAAGTAATAATATTCTCTTTCATATAAAAGAAGCCAGCTCGTGAGATGCCTCAAACTCATGGACTTATGATTGAGCTCGAGCTCGAACTCAATAAAATTAATCAAGCTCAAGCTTAAGCCGAGGGTGACTGAAGCTTGATTCAACTTGTTTACACACTGCTGGAGTTTTCCGAATGCTCTCACTAGAAACTTTGTTTCTTCAGTCGGATCTAGACTAGATCCCCTTCCTGAAAAGCCCCATTCTTTCTAGTCTTATTTCTTGTGCTTGGTATCTGTGATTCTGCTTAGTGATCGCCTTCACAACCTCCTCGCCAAGCTTCTAAATCTCATGCGCCTGTTCTTCAACATCCTCACTAATCTCTAATGCTGGCAAGAGAGGTAGCTCAACAAGACTCTTGAATGGGGTGCGTCCTGTAGTCTAACTCATAGACTCAGTTTGAGCGAAAATCAAATCCCAATGCTTAATATTATTTCCAAGAAAGCCACTCAGAAGGTTCACAAGACTCTTGTTCACTACTTCAGTACAACCGTCCATCGATGGGTGACCTACTGAACTGAATTGAAGCTTAGCACCTAGCTTGCCCCATAAGGTCTGCCAGAAGTGATTCGGAAATTTGACATTCCAATCAGAAGTAATGATCCTAAGTATCCCGTGGAGTCTCACAATCTCCCTAACGTAGATGTAGACGACATGCAGTACATCCAACATTCGATGGCAGGGTGGGTACAAAATGTGTTATCTTTGAGAATCAATCCACAACCACCATCATAAAATCCTTGTTCCATTGTGTCCACGGGAAACTCACCACAAAATCCATGTTAACATTCACCCGCGGTGCCTTTGGTACTGGGTACTGGTAATGGGGTGTATAGTCCTGCATTATATCTACTAGTTTTGGCCATATAAAAAATCTGACATTGTGTTATGTGTTGCTCCACAATTCATCGGTAAAGGCCAAAAAACGTGTTCTCTTACAAGTGCGAGAGTTTTGTCCCTGCCAAAATGTCATGCTAGTCCTCCACTATGGTTTTCTTGAACAATGGACTTTCTTAACGAACAACTAGGAATACACAGCTTACTCTAGTAAAACAAGTCCTGTAGTATTGCCCGATAGGCTTCTCCTGACACTGCTCTCAGATATTCCCGAAATTCACTTCTATCCCATACAATTCCTTCAATAACTAAAAGCCTACAACTCAAGACTGCATTGTAGTGATCTATATGTGACAATGGCTCAGTGCGTTTGCTACGCTTTTTTGGCTCTCCTACCTTATGCTTAAGCACAAACTGGAATGACGCTAAGAACTTTAGTTTGTTCTAGCTATTCAAGAATTTCGAAGCCTCATGATATGTGAACAAAATGAACATACTCATTAGTAGGTGGTGGATCAAATGATCAAGAGCTCTCACAATGGCATAGAATTCCTTGTCATCATAAAATATTTCTTCCTAGACGAATCCGGCTTTTCATTGAAGAAGGCTATGTGGCGGCCTCCCTGACTCAACACTGCTCTTATCCCCACGTCGATGCATCACACTCCACCTCGAACAACTGAATGAAATTCGATAATGCCAAAACTGGTGCCCGAGTCACCTTCTCCTCAGCGTGTCAAAGCTGGTCTAAGCTACATCTATCCTCTGGAATTTCTCTCATTTCAAAAGCTTTATCAGAAGAGCAGTGATGGTTCTGAAGCTCCAGATGAATCTCTTGTAGAATGATGCTAGTCCCAGAAACTGTTTCAGCTTCGTGAAAGGCTGCAGTGCGATCCAACTCACAATGGCCTCAATCTTCATAGGATCCATTTGCATGCCTACACTAGACACGATAGAATCCAAAAAACATACATGTGCCTTCAGAAAGCGCAAAACATAAAAAAACATCATCACTATAAGTGTTGATTTGATGTATGCCAAAATGTTGTTGAAATACACCACAAATTTCAATATGTGAGCTTGAAACACCTGATTCATCAATTTCAAGAACATGATGGGCACATTAGACAATCCGAAGGCATAACAGTCCATTCGTATAATCCATGTCGGGTCTTGAAGGCGGTCTTCCACTCGTCTCCTGACCTCATCTGAATCTAGTTATACCTGTTTCGTAAGTTGATCATGGAAAAGATAATACTTCCGTGCAACTGATCCAAAAAATTGCCCAAACAAGGTATGAGGAATCGGTATTTGATAGTAATGTTGTTGATGGTCCTACTGTTAATGCACATCCTCCACGATCCGCCTTTTTTGGGTACCATTAGGGGCACAACATGCAGAGTGGTATTCTCTCTGAACAAACCTCTCGCGACGAGATTCTATATTTGTCACTGCAGCTCCTCGTACTCTGTAGGTCTCAAGCTGTAGACAATTCAATTTAGTAACACAAATCTGGGTATGAGATTTATGGCGTGTTGAATATCCCTCAGTGGTGGCAATTCCTCTGGAAGATCGTCGTCATCACGTGTGCTGGTATCTCAATCTCCTCAATTCCCAATAGTAGGACCAACACTATTGCCACCGGAGAATCTCACACCAATTGCATCAAAAGTGGTTCTCAGAACGATCATCTCCTTTTTAACATTTATACCTCTTGCATCCTTGAAGGATAAAAGCACGATGCAACTCCCATCCATTTTAAATGAATAAGTATTCTTGAAGACGTCGTGTTGGATCTTGCAGTCAAACTGTCTTGGCCTCCCCAACAGAATATGAAACGTCCATAGAGACCATGTCGTGGCACACTTGCTCCTGTAGCTGATCCCCAATCAAAATTTCAACCAAGCCCTATTGATCCATGTGTATCTCATTTTTCCTTTTCAACTAGTTAAGGGAGTATAATTAAAGATGCATTTGTGTAGCCAACCCCAATTCCTTCACCATCAACATGGATACTACATTCTCATAGATCCAACCATCGATAATCAAATTGCAAACTTTGCCTTTCACCGTACACTTGGTGCGAAAAATATTGTGCCTTAGTCATGAATGATCCTTTTTCAACTCCATCTGTAGGATTCTCCCTGACTTGTATTTCATCCCGAATAGTTTCCAACATATATCTCATTGGTTACATGATTAGGATTTGGGGGATTTGAAAATGAGGTTGAGGATATGAAAGAAAATCTTTGGTGGGGGGGGGGG
>NW_018164565.1:1241874-1250790 GCF_001263595.1 Phalaenopsis equestris | reverse complement strand
TGTTGGGTAAGGAGGTGGTTAGGAAACCCCAGGATTACTAGAGTTAGGTTAGCTCTAATATCAATTGATACCAGAGTTAACTCAAAAGACAACAAAACGTGAATATTATTGTTGAAAACTAAAGGGGATTACAAAAAAAATTCTTAAAATAGGAATAAAACAACCAAAACCAAATGATCCCCTAAGGCGAGGATGAAAGTGGTAAACACCTGCTGGACAACATGTAGGATGGCTGGTTGAGTGTTTGCAACAACGACAGATGGTGGCAACAGGTAAGGGAGTGGGTTACGACAACTGCAATGTAAGCAGGAGTGGGTTACGACAACTGCAATGTAAGCAAAAGGGAGTTAAGAAAGTGATAGTGAAAGTAGGCAGCAACAACGAATGAAAATAGGGTTGGCCGGTTCAGTCTCCATGTCGGATTGACAGCCTCTTTGTTGAACCAGTTGAGCCTATTCAACCCCAAGCCCTTGTGTCATGAGTATTAAGCATAAAATAAAAAATAAAAGTAAAACTAGAAAACTCATTTACAAAATTGAGCAGTGTAGTCCAACAAATTATATGAAACTTAACCGCTGTATTTATTTTTGACATACTATTATATTTAACTTTTATGATCATATTCTCTTCATTTCAAAAAAAAGTTTATTTAATATTATTATTGTGCAACGAATTACATTTAATAGCTGAGTACTCTGCGTCGAGTCAAGACCAGAGAGAAGGAGAAGGGGAAGTCGAAGGAGAAGGAAACCTTCGTTCCCTAGTCAAGCGGCTTCACCAATACTCGTGTGTGCGATGTGCGAGAAAAAGAAGAGAAAAGGGGCTCAAGCTATTCTGTGTCGAGTTTAGACCGGAGGAAGGAGATGCGATTTACGGTGCTCGCATGCAGGGAATAAGAGGGGAAAGAGGTGTTGAGGTCTAGAGACCTTCGTGCGTGCGAGGGAGCCGGACTCGCGGGCAGAAGAAGAAGACCTCAGAAGGGAGCTCGTGCAGTGCGGGCGGGCAGAAGAAGACCTCAGAAGGGAGCTCGTGCAGTGCGGGGTTGAAGGAAGTACATAAGGGTTTATAAGGTAAATTAGTTTTTAAATAAATTTATTTAAATATATTATTACATGAATACACATATATGTGTGCTAAAATATGTGGATATGTTTAATAATAATATTATTGGAATATTCTATTTGAAATTAGGACTCTAACAATTAGTGATCTCAGATTCGAAGGAGAAATTGGAGGAGCGTGCGAGTTAGGGGGGTGATGAATCTGAACAACTTATAAGGTAAATATTAATGATATATTGTTTAGGAACAAATAAGATAATTATTTAAATTAATGTTATTGAATTTTTATATAACCAGAATGATATAGAAGAGCCATGAATTCTCAGAATTTGAGGATGGCTAAGAATCTTAAGTTTAGCAGAGGATAGTGTATTTTTAATCATTCATACATATTTTAAAAAGAATGATTAAAAAAACACTAACCTCTGCTGAACTTAAAATTTTAGCCTTCCTCAAAGTCTGAGAATTTATCAGTCTTCTATACGCTTCCGATTACATAAAAATTCAATAACATTGATGTAAATAATTATCTTATTTGTTTTAATCACAATATATCATTAATATTTACATATTTTTAATCATTCTTACATACTTAAATGCAATTCGTGACAGAGTTCATTAATCAGCACTAGGCGAGGTCGTGACAAAGTTTTAGAATATCATATACCAACTACACATTGAACTGAAGGTTGGTTAATATTATCATGGTTGATTCTCATTGCTAAAAAGAAAAGGGACATTTACATACATACCTATGAGTTTACAAATCTAACACCTAAAATTTACCTCTTACATTTATACTATATATCAAAACTACCAGTATTTTAACCTTTCAAAAGTAACATTGCATAGATAAAGTGGCATAAATGTAAAAATTAAAGTTTAAGTGTTAGGTATGCAAATACATAGGAATTGATGAATTAAGTCGTATGTATGTAAATCTTACAAAAGAAAATAATCAAACTTAAAAACAACTGTTAAGATTCAAACCTGAGAGGCAAGGCGGCTTGAATAAGAAATAAGAGAGAGATTTTCTTGCATTTCATTCAGCATCAGATTGAAGGAGTCTAGTTCAAGATCTTTTGACAGCAAGTTATGTGTGTGCTTCAGAACATCAAGAAGCTGTTGTAATTCCTGTAACATTCAATATATAAACTTAAACGCCAAAAGCAAACTAAATGAAAGGATTTTTGAAGTAAGAATGCTCACCACAATGGCACATAAACCCTGACTCTCATATCGTTCAAAGAGAAAATCAATGTTGTCTCGGATTATTTTATTCAACCTTTGAGTGAGCAAGCTTCTTAAATCAATGGTCCTCCCTAGTAACTAAAGTGCAGATAAAATTTACCCAATTATTAGACAGATTAAATAAGAGTATGAATAAAATGTAAGAAACTGAACCTATCAAATGTAAATTTATATAATTCCCTACTGAAATTCTTAAATTGGATCAATAGTATATGAATGATGTAAGGAGCATGCATCCGTTGATCATGCAACCATCCTCAATCTAATGTCATATATTCTAGCAAAAAATATGGGCGAATAATTATGAAAATTTATAATCGAACAATACAAAATTTCAATTAGAATCAACAAAATCTAAATTTTTTAACAAGATCTATTCGAATCAATTAACATATCTTATACCCTTTGATGGTTACAATTATTTTTTTATAAAGAGTAGTAGTGCAATTCACTCAAATGTTGACAAAAAAAAAAAGTTAAAAGATTATTAGTTAAAAGATTATTAATACTGTTATTAATACTGTTACGTAAGTTAAATTAGACTTACTATTAAATTTAATTTCAAAAGTGTTAATTTGCTCCCGCCCTAAGAAAAAAACTGCTCTCGTTCTACATGTTCTCGCATATCAATATATACAGATGAATTCAAAAAAAACCAAAAAGCCTCATCTTTCACATCTGGCTTTCGTCTCCTTCATCCACTTTGCTTCTCCTATTCACAGAGACTAAAATCGAGTCCCTTGTACTTCCACTTGCACGAAGCCTCATTCCACACTCGAGCCAGCTGCACACTGCTTTCTCCATTCAAATTCTTCTCCTTATGCTGCTAGGTTTGTTTGCCCTAGCCACATCACCCGTTCCTCTGCACAATTCACTCCAGTTAAAGCCCCTTTGACAGAATACAGTTGCGGTTAAAGTCATTTGGAAATTGACAATAGGATCATGCCATTCAGAGACCTCCATAACCCCATGTACCATTTTCCTCCTACTCCAAACACTCGCAAAAACCCTCGTCAGCCATCCTCTACTCCTTCATCCCCCGTCACACACGAATCTCAAGACCCAACTATTTTCCTTCATCCTCTTCGTCGTTCATAACACAGAAACACAGCCGAAGGCGGTGTTTGGTAGCATGCAATTTATAGGATTTAGCTTAAATCCAACCAAACACAAAAAATAATAATAATAAAAAATAAATCCAACGCTTTGTTAACTACAATTTTCTTGCGTTCTGTTGTTTTTCTCGAACGTTCCATCATTTAGATGATGTAAATCCGAATATCGTAAATCCAATATGAGGCGGATTTATTTTGCGATTGATCACAACCTCTTTCGTGGGATTATGGATTGATAAATCCAAATTTATCAGATTTAACAAATCCTATTAATGTAAAACTTAGTTGCAGCCAAAAACCGCTGAAGTCCCTTCATTTGTTTCATAGCACATACGAAATTGAAGTTGAAAGCTCCACACAAAACTGCCCCCTTCGCCTGTTGTGTCTCCTGAGTGATCCTCTTGATCTGAAGCCCTAGCCTCCTTACTTTGCCTTATCAATTAGTTCCGCCAACGCCACAACTTCCACGTCGTCGCCTCATTAAGCTGCAGAAACCTGCTCTGCCGATCTGCCCTAGCCTAAAGCCTGAAGCCATGTTTCCTTGTCCCACACTTGATCCAATTGAACCTATTTAATTGGTTCGTCATTATCGCTTCAGCAATATCTCACTGTTGTCAAGATCACCCGTTCTACTTGAAAGGGTATAAAATTGGTGTTAGGGTAATTTTCAAAATATCCATTCGAGGAGACTCGAGTACAAGTACTGTTCGGGGAAATTGCAGCCTAGTTTGAAATTTTTTTATAAAAATAGGAGACTCGAGTACCCTTCCTACGAAATGCAAATGCACAACCTTAAGGATTAAGTACCGTTTAGAGAAAATTAAATATCTATTCGAGCAAGCACGTGTGTGAGCTTTAAATATTTTTGCAGATACATTGAAGAACTATAATATCTTTTTAGATCTTGGATTTAAATAAATATTTTGCTCTTTTAACATTGGCATTCTCTTAATGCCTCCTAATGAGGGTTCACGCCAGGAGGATGCCAAAATTTCAGGCGAACAAGGACTTGCAAAATAAATTAAGATTTGAACTTTAGCAACTTATAAAATGGCTTAAAATATAATTTGGACACTTTAATTTGCAATTATTCAAAAATTAGCCTTTTTGACTTACAAATAACTTTATAATGTAGACCTTTTCGACTTGCAATTAATTTAAAATGTAAACTTTTGGACTTACAAATTACTTAAATGTGGAATACTTTAACTTGCAAAATGACTTGAATGTGAAATATCATAATTGGGAGCTAAGATCGATTAAAAAATAAAATATCATAAATTGAGGTTAACCTTGATATGCTAAAATAGGTGTCGGCAAATAGACTTATATATAAAACACCATAAATTGAGGTTAAGCCTACTTGGGGCTCAACCCAGGGGCTAGCACACTGACAAGCACACTGACATATAAATGAAATACCATAAATTGAGCCTAAGCTTAATTGGGGTTAAGCTTAGAAGCTGGCAAATTGCCTTAAATATGAATGAATATATTAAATGACATTTTTAAATGTTAAACTTTGACTTCAAATGCCTTATTATTACTAAATTCGCAATATATTTGCTAACAAATAAAAGGTGATTCTTTTAAAGCCCAAAATGAAACAATTAATCCAAAATTCTAATATTCTTGCAAGCATTTCAAGCTCTAAATAATTTCAAGCTATGCAAATTTCAAGACCAGTTCACAAGTTAAATGCAATATTTTGGAATTTGTGCGAGAGCCTTTACGACTTATATGACTAATAAGTATAATACTCTCGAGCTATAAATATTTTAAAATGCTTATGAAAAATGAGTTAACTATGCATAATTTCAAAATCTTGCATGTATCTTGCGATATACATTTCATATCAAATTCATGGCTTAAGGATAGTACACCTTCAAAACTTGTGAAATTCTATAATTTATTCAAGTATATGAAATTACTAACCCACATTGGCTTCCGCTAAAATTCTAAATGTTTTAACAAATAGCTTAAGAATGTTGTTCGGATTTGAATAAAGTTTTCATTCTGATTAATCTCATTTCTTTTAAAAATCAATCAATCGGGCCTCCACATCTTAGTAGCAGTGTTATAAGTCCCACCTACTTAGTCCAATACTTTAACGAATTTAGTAAGTTTCAATAATGTCCAAATAACAGATATATATAAGAATTTGTAAGTCCAAATTGCCTAGTCTGATCCTCCTTGTTAGAATTGAGGTCGACATAATTAATATGCTAAAAATATTAAAATTTATAAATATGAAATATTCAAATCTCCAATGAAGGCCAAGCCGATAAAAAATTTCACCTGGAGAGTTCTACTTTCAAAATTAAGTTTCAACTGGAGGGTTCTACTTTCAAAATATACATGTGAACTCGATTCTCTGTATGTATCATTAAGTTGATAAGGTTCATGTTTAATCATATGCCTGTGTTAAATCCGATCATTTACAAGCAAGTTGTAAAGTCGACAGAGTTCAAATCAAACAATCAAATCCTTGATGATGGTCGTGTTAATTATGAATCTCAACTAAAGGGATCAATTTTAAAATAAAGTTTCAAAATTATAAATTAAACGTATGAGTATAATTAATTATTTAAAAACTTAAAACAAATCACATTAACTATCCACAACAGTTTATTGAGGGTGACAAACTTTAATTGACTTTAGCTCACAAAAGAGCTAATGTCATAACAAGTATATCACTAATATTCACATTAAAAGTAATTTCGTGATAATAAGGACGAGGCTCAAGTCCTCTGTCCGCACAATTTAACCCAAAAACTCCACAAAATTTTGATTACAATCAGAGCCCTCTGACCGAGTAATTTTCACCAAAAGACATCATAACATTATAGTTACGGTCGCGGCCTGTATGTTTCCCAACAAATTTTTACCCTTTAAGTTGTGAACCATTAGTTTCTGTCTGATTGACACAAAACTTTCTACTGGCTAAGATCGACATAAATTTGTCCTCTTAGACAAACATTCACTCAAGATCTACAAGGTTACTTGTAAGAAACAACTCATAATTACTGACAAGAATCTTTCAGTCAAGTTAGCTCGACTACCTCCTATGACTAAATTGATTAAGGACCACGACGACTTAGGATGATCAAACCAGGGGATCTTGATTGGTTTCGTTATCATTTCCACCACCATCTTCTTAATCTCAGAGTGATAAATTTTACAATTTAAAATGTATGTTTGCTGCTACTATATGTTAAATATTCAACTCTAAATGACTAGCCTAAGAAAAAAGTGCTCTCCAGTTATTGGAATGGGTAATTAACCATATGGACTTGTACTTATGGGAAACCTAGAATCCCAGATAAAAAAAGTCCACAAAATGAAGGTGAAATCTCTGGGCAGTGTCATGTCTACTATTTCATCTGTCTTATGAAAATTTGACCCTAAAAACTCTCTCAATAACAAACAAATAAAATGTGAGAGTCCGGGGAGTTGGAATTTTTGTAGCCCAAATCAATCTTATAAAAGATCACCACCTATAATCTTTGGAAGAGTTTAAACAGTGAGGGCATTGGTACAGTCCATTAAAAACATGTATAGATCTATTGATTGATAAATAAACTTGACATCATGATCAAGCTGATAAAGGCCTTGTTTTATATGTACTTCAGGTCACATAGAAATGCACATCACCGGCTGAAAAAACAATGCATATACAGAAAACACTGATGGCATAATTACTTGGGTGATGATGTGGAAATTATAACAGAACATGGCCAATGATGCTTGTGATTCAAAATAAGGGACAATTACATATATAACACTTAAAATTTTGCTATTTACAAAACTAGCACCCTCTTTCATTCATTTTTCAAATTCAAATGGAAATAGCAAAGCTCACAATAAGACCCTAACCCATATTTTTCATTTTTATTAAATTTCAACGATTTTATTATGGCACACGTAAATTGATCAGTTTGATAGTTCAAAAAAATATATGGATTCTACATTTGTAAATAGTAAAATTTCGAGTTCTATGTATGTAATTATCCCAAATAATTAATATTTGTAGAGGAGGAATTCACAATTGAGTATAAGCAAATATTTCAACAATTATGATGTTACATAAATCCTCACGACCTTCTTGTTGTAGCAATTTTGTTTCATTTTATCACAACTCATTCTGGCTTCATTAATGAAGCAGGAACACTCTATTTGGAGTAATTAAAAAGAAGAGTATTTTATGTTTTCTCCAATAAAAAGATAAACATTAATAAGATGATAATATAAAAAAAACAATGATAATGCATAGGTTCCACTTCTCATTAATATTATTAATAAACATTAAATTTGTTGTAATAGAATGCACAGGAAACTTACAGAAGGTGGATGTGCAAGAAAAAAAAAGTAGGGAAATTCACATACCTAGCACACAACTCTTACGTATTTACATATCTCACACCTAAACATTCATATTTACATACATTGCACTCTGATGCTTTAAACCTACACATGAAAATGTGTATTTCACTTTCAAAAAGTGAAAATAGTACTATTTTTGTTGTGAGATTAAAGATTTGTGTGCTGTGGGTAAATATAAAAACTTAGGTGTAAGCTGTATATACATAAGAATTGTGTGCTATGTATGTAAATGCCCTTCCCACTGGCATAACATCTCCATACCTTCACTCTCGTAAGCTTCAATATTTCATTAAACAGAATTGGTTTCACAAAATATTTGTCCTCATCATTACAAGAAGCTAGAAATGTCTGATCTAGCAAATCACTGCATAGGGTTTGCAGCAGTGGTTAACATAAACCAAGCAAGGAAATATAGAGAAACTAATAAAAACTGATTGGAAGTACATACCTTGCAGCACGACTTTTGTAATATGAAAAAATAATCTCAGTAAGCCTATAGAGAAGTTGATCAAAACAAAGATCGACCTACAAAAAGAAATTTCAAGTTAAAAAAAGAGAACGGTAACACTAAGGAACAAAGTTTTAAACAAAGTCACCAAACAAGAAAATTTAGAGGAAAGTGTGTTCATCAAAAAAGGAATAAAAAAAATACCACGATCCAAAAAAGAAAAAAAGAAGAAATCTTGCATGCATGCCACACAATCCCTATGTATTTAGGTATCTAAAAGTTTGATAACTACATTAATAACACTATGGTGTCATAAACCTAGGTATGAAAAGGCATATCACTTCTAAAAAGTTAGAAGTAAAGTAGATGTTTAACATTCGACTTATGTTAATGAAAGGAGAGGTAGACCTAAAAAGACTTGAGCATATTGTATAAGAAATGATCTTCATCTATTAGAATTAAATGAAAATAATACACTCAAGAGGCAATGGAAAATAAAATCATGTAGCCGACCCCACTTAGTGGGATAAAGGCTTATTATTGTTGTTGTATTGTAATTTTTTTGTAATATTAAAGAATTGAATGTTATACATATCAACATGTAAGTTTAGGAGTTAGACATATGAATATATTAAGAGTTTCATAGTTGTATGTATCT
>NW_018164565.1:1235303-1241864 GCF_001263595.1 Phalaenopsis equestris | reverse complement strand
CTTTCCCTAAAAAATTACGATTATGAAAGATTATATATTCATTTGTTTTATAAAATAGAAGAAATTTTATATCACTGATTTTGCTAATTATTTGAAGCAAAAGTGATCAGACCCATGTCCACATGTACAGTTCTTACAACGACTAGGGCAGAATGTTGTATTGCAAGAGAAAATAACTGTGCTGGACTAAGGTCGCAGGAACTTAATTGTTTTTAGTGAAATCAAATGGCCATATGATGCGGGAGTGGGATTTTCCCCTCTCAGGTTGGAATCAAGGCAGTTCCAACGGACCTGTTGTGGATTATTTCTACCCATAGGGGTGGTCCAGACCTTGTGGGCCCCATTTTATACTTATATTGAATTGAATTAGAGTCATTCGCTGTTTATTATATGTATTGTGTTGAGAAAATCTGCTGCACACCTTTTTTTTTGGTTTTATGCGTTATAGATGATTTCTCTCTTTCATCATTTTGGAGTGTTGTATCATTTGATCTTACTCAGGTGGTGTCTATAACATGATCAGATCTAGGTGGTCAACTCTCTGGGAAATCCAAATACCCTTCCCTAACTCCACACATGCTGCCCACCTGTTATTTCTTGCTTCTAGATTGCTGCCCGCTGCTGTCTAGAAGCCAACTGCACAAAATTTCAGACATCAACAACTTTTGTCCCCTTCATTTCGCATCCTACACAAATCTAAACAATTCTTTGATCCTCCCACACTCCCTAGAACACTAGATTGGTGTCAGTTAATATCAGAGAGTTTAATCTTAAATGTTTACAGATTTTTTTCTTTGCTTTCTCATTCTTAAACCTAAAATTTACAAAACATAATACCAACACCAAAATCATTTCTACATTCTCCACTTAGTTTTTGGCAAACCCTAGATCCAATATTTTCATCATCACTGCACGACGTCGGAGCTAGGCTTCCCCAGATGCGGAATTTCTGCAAGTTCACGCTCCACTGAGTTGGGCTTCCCATGGATGCGTACATTTGTAGTTCTGCGACATACAGACTCCGTGATTACTATAATGACATACCCCAAGGCATCCTTTTTATTTATTTCTTTTTTTGCAGCAAGTTATCTTAATCTTTTTTTTTTTTGGTCTTTTCTTATTCTTCTATTTTCTAATTAGGTTATTAGCGATTAGTAAACTATTAATATGTTGTTATTTTTGATAGTTCAGCAGACCTTTTGTTATCGGTATTATTTTGGGAAACATTATCTGATTTATGTTATTTAGAGTGGTTTATCCTTTTCTTTTGCAACTAATGTGTCCAACATGTGTCTGTATCTTGCTCAGAAAAAAATTGAGGAACATCCCCGCAGCCCGTATTTTGCTGTTCGACCTGCTGTTTTTCAGCCGGACATAAACAGAAAAATTCCAATCTGCAGTCCAACTGCAGATGTCATCCCCAATACCTTTCCAAACGCCATCTACCTGCTATTTTCAGCAGGCAACAATCATTCCTCGCTACTACTGATGTTGAACAGTAGAAACCGATGTTCCCATTTTTCTGGACCGCTGTACCACTGTCATTCATGCCGGAATTCAATCGACATCATTCCTCCCGCTCTCGTTATCCATCCTACAACATCCCTAACCATCTTACGCTTCCTACAAACACCCTAGAACAATATTAGAGCCCAACAAACTCTAGATTTTTATGGATTTGTTTATCTTGCCTCAAATCCGAAATTCTGAAAAAAAAAATTCTCACCAATCCCAAATCATCCTACCGCAATTTCTAGTCCTAAACCTAAATTTTAAAAAATCGACATTTTAACATTCACCAAATATCTGCCCCTACACCTACAACTAAAATCCTAAAATTTGGCAATCTTTTATCCACAACCCTGCACCTGTCAAAACCCTAATTGGAAGAAAAAGTCGTAATGACGCCTAAGAGAAAACCCTCAGTGTGGGTATGAACGAACTTACTATGACAGAGATGGAGTGGAAATCTTCCAATTGAAACAAAGACTTTCCGCTTTTGACAAAAGACAAGTCGGTAAGATCCCTTATAACTATAATGGTGACTCAATAGATCAAGAGAAAGAAGTGAATCCCTTCTGCCAAGAAGCTTCAAGTGACAATCCGTCAATGCACGTCGATTGGGCACTGAATATCAGAAAAGTCAGGGTGTTAAAGTGCATATTGACTTACTAGATTTTGACGGTCGCATAAATCCAAACAAGTTTATCTAGTGGTTCCAGACAGTGAAACAGGTCTTTAAAAAATGAATCAACCAATAGGAGGGTCATATAGACACTATTAAGCTAAGGAAAAAAGCTTCATTATGGTGGGAGACTATGAAGTTTCATCAACAACGAGAAGAAAAGAGTAAGATCACCACCCGATTTAAGAAGAAAAGAGAGATACAAACAAATACCTTCCCCCATCTTTCCAACTGGATATGTTACCAAAACTCCAACTCATCAATCAGAGAGATTCTTCTGTGGAAGAGCACATGACTGAATTTGATCAACTCATATTGAAATATGAGTTGGTGGAACTCGAGGAACACTTAGTAGTGCAGTATATTGAAGGATTGAGATCATCTATTCATAATGTGATGCAACTATAGTTGTATTGGTCCCTACTTGATGCACAGTCCCTTACTTTGAAGGTAAAGAAAAAGCAATATCTCCATGTGACCATCACACCGTACAAATGGAATTCAGCCCCAAGATTAGGCAACAAGAGTACACCTAGTGGAGTATCCAAGCTTACCAACTAAGAAAACTAGTTCAAAGTGGAAAACTTTTCGAAACCAACCAACAGATCTAGATCTATCCAATCATAAAAATGCTAAATATCATGATTTTGGGCACATTGCATCAAATTATTCAAATGGAAAACTGATATTTTTCACTTAAAAGGGAATAGTTGAAAAAATGTATAGTGACATAGGAGAAAATGAAGACATTAGAGAAGAGTATTTGATTTCAGCCAACATGAGAGTAATGCTAGGGATTCAAGCCGAACCTATGAGAGAGACTCACATGATTAATATTGTTTGTCCTATAGGAAAGTTAGCCGAAGAACAAATATGAATAAAGTGGCAACTCTAGTCCATATGTGTCCCATCTAAATATAATCTAACACACATTTGGCTAATACATACCCCATAGACACAATGAGACGCAAAACATATCCACTATTATCTGAGATGTAAAAGTGTATACTCACCCCTAGCCAATATTCTTACATTGACACAATGGTTCGTAATCTAAATTACATGATTGCCTGAGATTGTAGAAGAACATCTACGTATGCAGATATATTAACATTCCCAATTAGTATCATAAATAAATGAACTTTTTTCTTAGCATGCACACAAAACATTCATATATATTATAATATTTTCATTTCACTCTTCATACTACATATTAATTTCTTATGAGATAATCTGTATTTACCTATCAATGAATAAATGCACTTCTATCATAATCTAAAGATCATGTAATAATCGGATATATGCACATCTACTAGAAAATAAATTTCATGTAATAATATGATATATGCATATTTATTATAATTTAAAGGGCATGTGATAATCCGATATATATATATATATTAGAAACTAAAAGGTCATGTGAAAATATGACATCTTCAGAAAATTATTGTGGAACTGTTTAACATCTATATTTTGTCTAAAAATGAAAAATCTATTGTAATTTAAATTGCATTGGAATAAAGCAAAAACAAAATTAGAAATATATTTAAAAACAATAAATATTACTGAAATTTATAAATATAATTACTCACCTCTAGTCTTTCATGCTTTTTACTTCTTAAATTATAACCACTCCATTGAATACCTATAATATATAATATATTGATATTAATAAATTTATATCACATTACTTAATTACACTTTAGTTAGTTATAGTTCAATTTCAAATTTCAACATTTTAATTAAGGTTTCCATCCTCCAATTTTAAGTTTAATCATTGTAAATAACACTAAAATAAAATAATATTAATTTAAACAAATTTTTTTTTTGAAAATAATATAGTAACCTTCCTTTACTATCATCAAATGTGCTTGTTTTCCAAATCAAGTGTTATTCTACCTCTAGTTTTTATTATGAATTCATAAAATGATAATCATTACAATTCAAATAAATAAATTACATTTTTATGAGACATGATCTATTTATTTACCAATGAACAAAAGCACATTTACTAGAATCTAAAGGTCATGTAATAATCAAATATATGCATTTTTACTACAATGTAAAGGTTAGGTAATAATTTGATATATGTATCTCACTTAACCTTTTCCTCTGTTACACAAAAGCCTATCATGATCTCTCTCAATCTTTTAATTTGATTGCTTGTCAAATTTAATCACTATTATAAATTCATAAAATTTTGATACTCAATAATAATATTCATTAAAATAATTTTTATAATTAAAAACTTAAAACCCATAAAAATTATACCTTCTACAAGTCTTGGGTTGGCTCAGCTTCCTCCTATTACACACAATGACTTACTCACGAAAGCAAACACAATGCTTCACAGCTTCGTGTCCTTCTACTAGAAGTCGCGGCCTCTCGTTTTAACACCCAAAATTTCGAGAAACCAGATAAACTTAAAATATACCAAAAATTTTGCATCTCCGAAATTTAATTGAATTAATTTTATAAAAGTCTACACTTCAAATCAATCAAACATATATAACACTATGCATGAATTATGCTTTAATTAAGAGAGATTAAATTTTGAAGTTATAAATATAATTACCTTTATTAAATATTAATCTCCTTTCCTAATCTCCCGTATCTTGTCTCTCCAATGTAGCTAGTCGAAACCCATAATTACACGCACATGCATCAGCTAAATGTAATCCAACAGCTATGAATCATAAAGTAGGGAGAGATATATTCATGTAATTAGCTTAAGTCACCCACAATATCTTCATTTTGCTCTCGTGTTGGTGGCCAATGACCAATGCGACAGTGTTGGGGCGAACATATAGCGTGAGCGACCACATGGGAACCTCAATTCACGATAGTGAATTCAAAAAAAATATTGGTAAGTACAAAACCCTCCTTAACACTGTTCTAATTATTCTTTTCCTTCCTGTTATTTCCATTTTGACGTTTGTCATTAATTTGTGCATTTATTCATTTTTGATAGCTGTATCAGGCATCGAACTTGTGTCGATAGCGTCGAACTTGGTTTGCAAGCTTCAGTAGAAGATATTAGCATAAAACCAGTGAGGGGAAAGAAAAAGTGAAATGTTCAAAAAAAAGGGATAAACAATACGTGGGTATGAAAAGGGCAAATTTATGCTGAGAAGTCTGTTGGAGATATTTTGGCAAATGAGTTAACTTTTGCTTAAATCACAATATGAGCTCGAATCTCATAAATTGCTACCATGTTTATGATTTCCGAGTTATTCACACGAGGCGGCGAGCTCGAGACGAGTGTGTGGACATTCCAAACATGTAATAAAACATGTAATAATTATCTTTAAAAATTAAGACATTGCATAGGTAGCAAAACAGACCAAACATGTAATAATTATCTTTAAAAATTAAAAAAAAAATTCGCTTACCTGCATATGACAACTACACAACAGGTGACATTCAAACATTTCTTGCACCACTTGCGATAAGTAAAGACGAGGGATTTATCCCATTGTTCAATCAAACCCACCGCACGAAAGCAACAAGCGAGTTAGAGACAAGAGGCTCTATCGATCACTGCAAGAGAAAGTGCAAGCGAGTTAGAAAGAAAGAGAGAGTGAGAGGAAAAGGGAGAAGAGGAGGAAAAAAAAGACAAGAGGCTCTATCGATCACTGCAAGAGAAAGTAGGTGTGACAGCAAAGGGGAGGGAATGGGGGAAGCGGCACTCACATGAGCTCACTTTCCCGTCACACATTTGAGTGGCTCAAATCAAAGAGATGGGCCGGGTTTGGCAAAGGAAGGAGGCGAGCGGATCAAGCACATGCAGGAAGAGTTCCTTCATGCGGAAGATGCTCGATCGAGCACCTAAATGCTCGAGCAGCTCGAGCGAGCCTTCATCATGTGTCGTGGACAAATCCCTAGCAGGAAAAGGTGGAAACCGAGCTTGTGAGAAAGTTTAGGGGTTGCGCCTGCATCTTGTGTGAAGGAGAAGAGAGAAGCTAGTGGCCTTCCCCAATGTTGCGATATTTTTACTACCCGAGAGAAATTCGAGGGAGTTTTGTGTACTCCGAACATAGAGATACGCTCGACCGAGCATATATGAAGCTCTGGTTGAAGGAAAATTATTCCATCAGTACTACGCACCTTAAGGTAGGTGTGTATCCAATAAGATGGCGCCAGCTGTAAACTATGGTCCCACCTTTTAAACGAAATAAAATTAAAATAAATATTAATTTTAATTGTTTTCCGACCCGGCCTGATAATTAACCCGAAACCGCCTTGTTTTTTACTTTCCCCGAACCACATTTTAATTCTCTACACACTATTACGAGAGTTTAGGGCTTACTCTTCCTCGGCAAAAACCTCCGGCGCAACGCATCCTCCGGCGAAACCCTCCGGCAAAGCGCATCCTC
>NW_018164565.1:1137765-1231259 GCF_001263595.1 Phalaenopsis equestris | reverse complement strand
GCGTCCACTCGTTCGTTAAAATCACGGTATGCACCTAAACCAGAGTCGGGAAATACAAGTAACACATCAGTAACACAACAATAGCACAACAATACCACATCAATAGCATCACACATCAGTAATATATCAGTACTACATCAAAAATACAACAATAACACGAAAATACCACATGAATAACACATCATGGATTTGAATCATTAGCACAGAAAAAACCCTATTCTATAACTGCATAAAACCAAATTCGTTGGACTCACAGATATCTCCATGACATAGTTTAGATTTGTTATTATTGTATTATTTGTGTTTTATTCATCTATTTTTTTCCTGTGGTTTAATTGTGTTACTGTTGTGTTACTGATGCGTTATTACCGTGTTATTCATGTAATATTGATGTCATATGCTTCTATTTAGGGTGATTGTTAATTAATGACATAGGTTTAGTGTTATTCTTGTATTATTCGTGTATTATTAATGTGTTATTCTACTATGTTATTCTACTGTGCATTAACTGTGTTACTAGTGTGTTACTCATGCGTTATTTCCGTGTTATTTGCGTATTATTGATGGGTTTAGAGTTATTATTAATTAATATCATAGGTTTGTTGTGTTATTCTTGCATTGCTCTTCTATTATTCGTGTATTACTTTCCTCTGTTTTTACTGTGTTACTGGTGTGTTACTCGTGTTATTGGCGTGTTATTCATGTATTATTGATGTGTTTAGGGGTATTATTAATTAAGTGTGTTTCATGTACTACTCCTGTGTTAGAGATGTGTAATTAGTTATGCTTTTGTATTATCCATGCTCCTATGTAGGGTTATTATTGTGTTATGTCGGTGTTTTACTCGTGTATTATTCCTTTCTTGTGACTGTTATTTTAATAATGTGTCATTATTTCTTTAATTTGCAGGATCATGAGTGCAAGGACTTTCAACTGTAGATGTCGTCCATCTGCAGTGAGAGGTGCCTTGGATGCAATTCGAGATCTTCTTTCAGAGGAGACCATTAATAATTTAAAGGAAATTAGGGTGTTCAACTTCTTATACATGCCCCTATATCCCCAGGACAATATCATGACTTTACATATTTTGAGATGTTGGGATAATAAGAGGGGTGTCTTCAAAATGGGTGGAAAGGAGATTAAGTTACATGCTGACCACGTGGCTCTGTTGATAGGGATGCCGAACAGAGGAGAGTCTGTTTCATGAAAAAAAGGACCCTATCAAATGTGGATGTCAGACAAATAAAGAACCAACTGACAAACTTTTTTGCAGAAGGAGCCTCCACCCCACCTTTTGAGCAGTTATACTTGAAATTCTTACTAACTTATTTTTTCCTTGAAACAATTTTTATGTGCCTGCAGAACTATCTTCTTTTGCTGTAAATGTACAAGCTTTTTCGTCCTTTAATTGGTCTGCTGCCATATGTGATATGATCATCGATCAAGTGAGAATCGTCTCAATGAAATTAAGGCAGAATAAGTCAATTGGCTACATTCAAGAATTTGTATTTCTCCTAATAGCAAGTATTTGTTATTTACATTGAAACATCACTCTTATGATTTTTTTGTTTGATGCCTGACTTTTGCATACATGTTGATGGTGTAAAACATCCCCAGCTTTGGTTTTACGAGCACACCTCTCTTTTAACTCCTGATGCTCCTGACGCTAGACATCGCATGCTGAGGTGGCCAACCAATCATGGGTTGTGCTGAGAAAATTCATGAAGCCTTCAAGAGACTTGATCATGTAAACCATTTAATTTTGATTACAGCTTATTGACACATCTTTTTAGTAGCTTTCTAAGAGTGATTGCAACGATTCTGACGAATACATTTTCATTGTAGGTTAATGACGGATTCTTAGCTTTGAGTGATGATGAAGTACAACTCCTCGAAAATCCAACCGATCCCTGCAAGGCCTAGCTATGGCGGAGCTGTGACCGGAGCTGTGAAAGGAGGTGTGAAAAAACCAGCGAAAATATTTCTTCACCCTTTGAATAAATAGAACAGCAACCTGGCGCGAAATAATTTTATCATGGCGGGATTTTTTTCAGAATTCGGGTTTAGGTCCGGGCCCGGGTAGCGAATACTGATGGAATAAGTGGGACCTTAGTTTACAGCTGGCGTCATCTTATTGGATACGCACCTACCTTAAGGTGCGTAGTACTGATAGAATAATTTTCTCTGGTTGAAGGGCAAACAACTGATAGTAAGGAGAAGTGGGGATTTTGGCATTTTTAAGTATAAAATTTTATTTTCAACCTTGAGATTTTGTGCTTTATGATTTATGAAAAAATTATGAAGAAATTTCAGGAACTCTATTTTTAAATTCGTTAAATTTTGTTAAATTTTTTTTTAAGAATTTGGTGAGAAGGAAAAAGAAAAAAAATGAAGAGAGGGTTTTGGATAAGAAATCTCTTTATAAAATTAAATACATAATTTCATGGCAATGTAAAATAAGTAAAGCTATATGTAAAAAGGAAATTTTAGGAAGCTTACCAATCGAACGGTTTGAAAATTTAATTGATTTAATTTTAATATAAAATTGTATTTATTAAAATAAATTGATGAAATAGTTAATATTTAGAAAAATGTATTAATTAAGTACTTTTATTGAATGTCAAATAACAATTCAAGTAAATAAATTAAAAACAAAGAGGTTTATAAGTTATTTAGGTTAGACTTAAAATGAAAACATTGCCAAGAAGATAGTAGAAACTAATAAAATCCAATGCGTTGCTAAAGGTGCACTAAAGAAATAGAATGATCTGAGGAAAAGAATAGAAAACTGCATTAAACAAGTGGATAAATATTTTTTTTATTTTACAATTGTTCTTTTTATTTATGAAATCAATTGCAATTATCTTTACTATTTTTAATATTTCTTCTAAAATGCAAATTTCATATTTTCAAATGTTAAAAAAGAAAAGAAAAAAAAAATGATATATGCATGCTTTTAGCATATCTACAATGATAAAAATGTATTCAAATTTTTTAATATATAAGAATGGAATAATATCGATCACAATCAGATGACAACTCCATAGAAAGAGCAACATCGAAGTGACCTCGAATTATTATGAAATTTAATTATTAATTAGATTTAAGATATCCCACAAAAGAAACTATTATTAGGGCACCTATGATGAAACCCCCTCAAGTTGAAACTAGACATCAACATGGTCATCATCGAGGTGGATACAAGTTGTCAATTCTAATTACTCGGGGTGACTGTATAGACTCTACTCAAAGGATAAGATGCTAGGTCACACAAGCAATTGAAAGATATGGGGAGCCAAATGATTCAAGGAATCTCCTCGTAGTTCGTTCTATACAACTGAGATAATCAAATCACAAGGTAAACAGTGCATCACCACATCCAAGGGTCACATCTAGTAGGGAAAACTCTAAGGCAACACAAAACTTTGATAGGCATGAATACATTCATATATATAAAGGCAAGGTTATGTTGATACTAGAGAAAAAAAAAATAAACGCACCAACATTATTTATCATCTCAACTAATACCAAGTTGTACTTGTACCTTGAAATTAAACTTCATCTGAGTTTAATAGAGAATGAATCTCAAATAGCCTCAATTACCTACAATTGATTGTAGTGATTAAAAATACTAAATACATAGGAATACTTTCTTATTGGAAAGATTATTTTTATAAAACAAAATCAGTTTCTGTGCAAAGTAGAAACTACAATGTCATAAAAAGGGTACAATATTTTTTAGATTGCAAAATATAAAGTAGAATGAATTACGTACAACTGACTATAGTAACTAAAAATCCTAAAAAACACCAATTACATGCAATCACAAGTATAAAAATGACAAAGCTCAAAATACAAGAACATGATGTCAACTAACTATTGAAACCAGCAACTGAAACATCATTACCACATAATTTTATGGCACTTGACACAACTGACTATACTTGATACTAAATTGTAATATCATATAGAAGCATAGAATTTGCATTAAAAGCAATGACATTTAATTGTAATAATTACATACAAATAACTGCAGTAATTGAAAATGCTAATTGACACCTATTACATACAATTAATTGTAGTAACAAATAAAATATCAAAGATAAAATTTAAGACAATGGAGTCAATTGACTACTCAAAGTAGTAACTGGAATGCTACTAACAATTGATTTTCAAAAAATGTAATATGGCTAGTTGTCATGACCTAAACAGAGACTTAGAATTAACCAAGGCAGGTAAAGATAGTTAGACGGTGGAAATTAATTTTTTTATATTCATTTAATATTTAACAAATGAAAGAGCCACTAATAAAATTAAATTTACCACACTGCAGATTGTCCGTACCTTCTATAAACATCTTCTCTTCTATTCTTCATCTTTTAATCAATTAAATTAACCTAAAAAATTAGTTTAAACATAACAGTGAGTGAATCAAGTCATTGAAGACTCATACTCCTAAACTACAGTAATATAGGGAAAAAGAAAGAAATATGTATGCGAGTTAAACTTATTAGTAAATAAAAATACATTTGATATTTAAGGAATATGATGCTAATTAATTAAAATTACTATATCAATAACATATCTATATCATTTTATATATGTATAACCGCTACAATAACATCATCTAAAAAATTGTACTAGCTAAAGTATTTCAATATTAATATCATTTTCCTTTTACCTGCATGAATATCTTAGCGTTGTCCCACTAGTATCACAATAGGATAGTTTTATCATAGTCAGTCACACACATAATCAACCAATATAAACATATTATTCATATGCTCATCACATTCAATTCAATATACCATATATAGTTTTCACCAATGCATGACGGTAAAATACTACAAATATTCATAATAATGTGACAGATAAAGAAAAGAACATATAATTCAAAATAAAGCTTGTACAATTATAATTAACTAATAATGAAAAGTAGTTGAGAAGAACCAAAATATTTTCATAGATTAAAAATACGAGTACTCACCTCAATACCGTATAAATTGTTTTTTAGATTTCCAATCTTTTATTTTGACTTATTCTTTACTTTGATACCTATAAAAATATTTAAATGCTTAAGTGGTCATTTTGATGCATATATTTATGCTCAATTACTTGATTTAAAATAAACTAACCCATTTAAATTCTACATCATAACTTTCATTTATTTTATAGTTACCTTTATTTAATGTTATATATATGTGTGTGTGTGTGTGTGTGTGCCCCCGCTCGTTCCTTTCTCTCCTTTGAGCATAACAATCCTTCCTGAAGCTATGACTCAGCTCAGCTGGGTTCAATATCTACACACAATGCCTCAACTCAATTCTTCCTCTCTTCTTTGTACATATGCTCAGCTTGGTTAGATAGCCGCACACAATGCCTCCCACGATCACCTGTACTAAATGAAAAGGGTTTGGTCGGCTCCTTTCTTCCTTTGTTTAGCTCGTCTTTTCTTCTTTCGCACCGAATGCTTGCTTGAAGCTTGACGACGTCACAAGAGCATCTTTTCTCTCATCTTCGCTTGATCGGCCAGGGCACCAATCACAGAACTGCTCGACAGTCACACTAGAAGCCCCTCGACACTAACGGTAAGTTGACGGCGACATTTTTTAGAGTGAAATTCACCTTCTTGTCTTCCCAACCCTTCCGCTTCATCTCCCATTTCTTCAGCAACCCGACCCTCTCAATTGATCTTCGCTTTGCTCAACTCCTCATTTCCACTTCTCGACTTCTTCATTTGTTCTCCCCCAGGTAACTGAAATGAGATGTCCCAACTTTCGCCAATTTAAAAATAGACTATAAGTCATTTCTCCTCAAGCAGATCAACATGATTTATCTATAAATTTTCTATCGGACTCCTTTCTATAATTTTGGATGTATCACGATGCCTAAATGGATATAATTATAAATTTGAGTTAACTTTTAATTTAAAATTTTTATCGGACTCCCTTCTTGATAGTAAGTAACCATATATAGTTTTCATCAATACATGATAGTAAATAAATATAAACATTCATAATAAGATGACCAATAAAGAAATGAAAAACATACAAATCAAAATAAATTTTGTACAAATATCATCAACTACTAATACAAAATAATTGAGAAGAAACAAAATATTATCATAAATAAAAAAAAACGACCACTCACCTCAATACCATATGACTCGCTTTCTAGATTTCCAATCTTTTATTTTTGACTTCTTTACTTTGATATCTATAAAAATATTTAAATACTTAAGTAGTCATTTTATGCATATATTTATGCTCAATTATTCAACTTAATATATACTAATTCTAGTTATTTATATTTAATGTTATACATGTGTACATATATATTTATATGTAGGCTCAGTAAGGTTTCACCTCAGAGCGAAACTCTACCTGTAATTTCACGCTCGTAGAAGAAGGGGAGTACGCTCCTCTGTCCGTCGTCTGCGCCTGTGCTCGCTGCTCGTTGTAGGGTCGATCGTGTTGTGTCTGCTTGTTGTAGGGTCAATCGTGCTCGTTGTAGGGCCAATCGAACTGCTCCTTTTGCTATGTCAACCACTACGCGCCTGCGCTTCCACGGGTTCGTCGACCCGACGCGCTTCTTCTGGTCGCACCCCATCGTATCAGACCATCTGGTTTCTTTGGATTTTGCATCTGCTTCTTCGGTTGATCCTGGCAAAGCTTGTTTCGCCCACGTGGTGGGTAATCAACTTGCGGAATCTACTATTGTCTTCCCCTCAAGCTATAAGGAATGTCGTAATGGTACGATGATTGACCTTTTCTTAGGAAGATAAGTACGAAGAGTGGGAAAAAAATACTATTTTTCTCTGATTCAGAAATTTCAACTCTAATAGAGAAATTCAAGTTCGCTCGTTTCAGGGGGGGCACCCACTTATAAAGTTATCAGAAAAAGTTTTGATGACCTCAAATTAACAGGAATGTGGAAAGTAGGGCTCATGGATGGGAGACATGTAGTGATTCAGTTAACCGTGTCTGAAGACTACACTCGTATTTTCTCCAAAAAAAAAACATCTTAACATTGTTGGTAAGCCAATGAAGTTACTCAAGTGGTCTCCTGATTTTGACACAAATCATGAGTCTACTACTGCTTCGGTAAGTATTAGTTTATCTGGTCTCAAGTTGCATTTCTTTAATCATCAAATTCTTTATTCTATTGGAGTCATTCTTGGAGATCCTATAAAGCTAGATATGACCACCTTTAACCTAACCAGACCTTCTGTGGCCAGAATACTTGTGGAAAGAGATATTATCTTACATGATATTACTGAAGTCTGGCTAGACACAACTCACAATGGATATTGACAACCAATTGTCATGGATCATAAACCTTTTTATTGTAATCACTGTAAGATGTTTGGATATACTCTTGATAAATGTCACTAGCATCATCCAAACTTGAAAACTATAGCTCAAGGAAACAAAGAGGGGTCTAACCCCAGTGCTATGGACACATCTGCTCAATATGTGGAGGAGGTTCCCACAAGACAGGATTTGGTGTCTGATTTGTCTGTCGATCCCCCCTTGCCAATATTGCAGTTCCTGATGAAGAACACCGTACTACAGGTACAAATCCAAATGTGTTTATACCACTCACTGTTATAGAAGAGAAGAAGACCCACTTACATGTCAACTCACTTATATGTCAAGACACATGAGAGTGCTCCTTTGATCCGATAAAAGATCAGCTTGTACAACAAGTAGTTGTTTCTAATATTCAACAACCTACACATGTCCGACGCACTTTAGACCAAGCGAGCCAATTTTCGGATGAGAAATGACAAGTCTATTCCAGGAGAAAGAAGAAGAATAAAGGCAGACCCGAGCTCGAAAATTTATTGGATGATACACTGGCTACTACTAGCAGTGACACCCATCTCACCAATTTATTACTTTGGCTCCTTCCCAAGAACTAGAAGCAAAGACAAGGCAAAATTGAGCCTTTAGTTACATGATAATCCAGATTTTAACACTTTTTTTTGGTTTTTTCTCTTCTTTAGGTCTCTCATGTATTTTTTTTGTTTTTTTTTTTTGAACCATTTGCATATGGTGGTTGTCGTCTGGGCAGGGTGTCATGTTCGGACCCTCTCGCACAATCTATCTGTATCCTACTTTCTTTTTAATATATTAGCCATTGGGCTTTCTTAATATATATTTATATATATATATATATGTGTGTGTGTGTGTGTGTGTGTGTGTGTATCTATATGTATATTATTTATGAAGTAGTTGAAATAATTCCAAAATAAAAGTTACCCTTAAGCTTACCTCACTTAATCTTAAATATAATGAAACATATTATATAATTAAGAATAATATGAAATTCATAATTTTATATTTTAAAAACACTAAACTCGATCCAGAGAGCCATAAACGTCCGCTTGTCCACTTTTTCTACTTCAAGCATGACAATCCTTTCTTGAGCTACAGCTTGGCTCGGATCGATAACCGCACACAATGTCTCAGCTTAATTCTTCCTCTATTCTACGTACAACTACATGCACCCCTCTTCTCGCGATTACCTGCACTGAATGTGTAGGATTTGTCTAGCTTCCTTCTTCCTCTGTGCTTGGCTTGTCTTCTTTCTTCTTACTGATTGCCTACTCCAAGCTTGACAACATCACAAGAGCATCTAGCTATAGTAATTGAAATTGACAAAAATTATCAATTCCGTACAACTAATTATAGTAATGAATGGTATTTAAAAAAAATTAATGAACTGCTTAATGTAGCAATTAGTATGCTATTAAAAATGATTCTAAGAGGATGTGATATCAATTGACTACGATTGCTAGCAACTACAACGAATCATAAAATAAAAAAAAATTGACTCCAACAATGAAGAGTATCAAATGACACCAATGCAAAATCGTAATTGTTGTTAATATACGCTAAATAATTAGTGTTATAATGATTATTTAATCAAAATTGTTCTCCTATTATCAAAAGAGGAAATTAAATGAAGAGTACAAATGACACCAATACAAATTCGTAATCGTTGCTACTATATGCTGAGTAATCAGTGTTATAATGACTATTTAATCAAAATTGTTCTCCTATTATTAAAAGATGTAATTAACTGTAGAGGCGTGCACCTATGAGAAATCTCGAGCCCTAGATCAAAAAATTTTGACCAAATGAGGACAAAATATTTGGATAGTGTCTTATCTACACCCTAATATATCTTAATTTTGATCCTAAACCCATTGTAAAAACTCTCAACATTTTGAGATGGACCAGAGCGCAAATTTTCAAAGCCCGCTAACCTTTTACATCAATTGGAAATGTTGACATGCGTGATTCCATATGCTAACCTCCTCTATCAATCGAAGATGTTAACATGTCACATGCAAAGCCTTACCAAACAAAGCTTGATTGAAACAGTTTTCGTTAGATCATATACTTTTCAGTTTCTCCAAACTTTTTTTACTAAGATTCAGCAGCTGCCCGTTAACTATTGGGCGGAATAACATTATTCAAATAAAATTAGGCATTTTTCTCAAATAAGAATCTAAGAAATAAAAATTCTTATCAAGAAGGCATTTGAAAAAGTAATATATCCTAGTGGTAATTAAGAGCATCATCAAATGAATAAAATTAAAACCATCAAGAAAATAATTATTTACTTGTTAGTCATATCATTAACATTCTCTCATCAACTTACCTAATCATTCATAATTAAAGGTTTATAACTATTTTGAGGACAAAATAATAGATAATTAAACATTTTTAGTATATATATTTACTTTAATTTTCTTTTAAAAATTAATTGTAAGGACAAAATTAATCAATTTTATGCAGTATTAAGTGAACAGGTAATTATAAGTTATTTTACTTCTGCACAGATAGCGAAGGATCAACCTTCAGCCCATCGTTACAGAAACAAACGACTGAAAAAAATGTGCGCAATGTTCCCAGAAAAACGCATTGCATGTAATAGCTTCTAAAATTTTAGCTAAATGCTAGAAAGAAGAATGCCTCAAGTAAAGGTCAGCCTTCACTCGAAAGAGTGCCATGTGTCCAGTTGTACGCTGGGCATATACATACATACCACACAGCTCTCATGTATTTACATACATATCTAACACCTAAACATTCATATTTAAAGGCATAGTACTCAAATATTTAACATCGCATCAAAAGTACCACTAACACTATCTTTTCAAAAGTGAAATACACCTTTTCATAGATTAAGTTATGTCACTAAGATGGTACAAGTGCAAATATCAAACTTTGGGTGTTAACACGTAAATACAAAAGAATTGTGTGGTCTGTATGTAAATTTTCCAAACAGAAATTATGGTTGAAAAAAATCAAACATATACACACCTCAGCTTCAATTTCATCATAGAGAAAACGCTGTTTAAGAATGGTCAGAGCATACTGAGCAGCATCATTGTAAATATCAAATGGCATCAGAATGCTTTGAAGTAGACTTGGATCTTGAGATTCGATCACATTATCCACCAACATCCACGGAAGGGAGCATTCAATTGGAAACTAAACAAAAAATAATCAAAGTTAGTTATATGCCATAAAATAACTGTAACAGACCCGGCACTTTATCAATGGACAAAGGAGAAGAAACAACTGTACTGATCTAAAATCATCATAAGGAAACCTAACGAAATTCATGTCTCTCTCTCTCTCTCCCCATCAAATTCTCTTTCCAACAATCCGTTCTCTTCTGAGTTTAAACTAATCCTATTCCTTTTTCCACTCTTTCTCTCGCTCTAACCAGGCATTCTATTTCAACAAATGTCTCTCCGCTCCATCTAAAAAAACTTATGGTCTATACGGTAACAGATTTAACTAGAATTTAAGTAAGATCTTGTGAGAAATAAAAAAATGACAATTTTAAATCGAGCATTTAGTAAATCCAATTTCTTCTCAAATATTTTTTTTTTGGCCGAATTATCCAGATTTACAAGATTTACTAAAGCTTAGAAATCCGTTACCATATGCTCCCATGGTATTTTCTCCCTTCCTGGTTTCTGCGTAAAAACAACTTTGCATCTCTGCCATGCATGGTAACATTTCAAATTGGGACAAATGAAGCATAATAAATTATTTGTCAGGATTTATGCTCATTTAAATTATAATTTTAGATTATTAAGCCCAAAACACAATACAATTAGAAACGGAAATATTATTGTTGAAATTCCGATGGTTACAACCACACTGGGAAATAACAACAAAAGACACAATACATACACTGCCAGTGGGTGCAGCCCCAGATGTGACGACAACGGGTTTTGGAGTGGAGGTGGGATACGGTAGTAGGGTGGCAATAACAAGGGCTGAGGGTGGTATGGGTTGTGGTTGGAGCAGCTGGAGTGGGGAGAACTGGAGAGGTCGGCCGGGAAGAAGCGGGAAGTTGTGTGGCAGTTGGGAGGAAGGCAAGAAGGCCTTAGCGGAATCAGAGAAGCAGTAGGCAGTCTTTGGCGGCTGCTGGGAGACCAGTTGGCGGTAGCTAGGAGAGTGGTGTAAGTAGGAGAGGATAATCACCTCCTGGGGAAAAGGATATAGTCGGAGCACCACCCTATCCGTCAGATACAACCCTAGAAAGGGGAAACATGACATCAGCAGCTGTCCACTCAGAACTGAAATCAGAAAAAAAATATAAAATTAAACCCTCAAACACAACATTGATATAAATACTAGTAGATATGTAGAAGAGGGACCCCCCTTTTATTGGGCAGCAATTCCAAGACTAAGGGTTGGCCTACCTTTCCCTTTCTCAATTGAACCGGCTCAAGCCAGACCGGTTCAGTAGGGGAGGAAAATCCCCATGTCATTCTCTCGGGGTTTGGGGAGCTTTGACCTCTTTTGTTGAAGTTTCTGGCCGCACATTGCTGGTGATGGAGCCATTGTAATCTTCCAGGATGGACAGATCTTCAACTGTCTTCCTAGTAGGACTTGGATCCCACTGTCTACTAAAGCATTTTGCTCCACTTGCAACCGTACATCCATATCAGTCCACTCTCCTAGGACTGCGTGCCCCGTATGTCCCGCTGAATCTTCCCAAAGTAACCACTGGTCGATTCAATCTGATGTGCTGTGTGAATAACCCAAACCTTCCTGCACGGCTTCAAGTGCCCTGGTAGGTCAATCAAATAGTGCTGTCGTTTAGGAAGGGGTTTGGGGTACGGCAGATGGGCTGAAGAAAATATGCTTATGGACTAAAAACTTTGCCATAATTTTCTTATAAAAAATGATTAAATTGTCTTTAGTAACAAATAGTTTTAATCACATTATAAATACACCTATTTTTCCAAATATCTGATTATGAGGTTTATTACTCACAATTAAAAAAGATTAATTATGTAATTCTAATTTAGTATATAATGCACTAACTTTAAAAGTACAACAATAACATAACCTATATGCGATGATATAGGCAATATATATGTAGCACTCCATTTTTAATGAGTGGAAGAAACAGGTCACGACGGGGATAGCTCGATACCTGATTCGTGAGAATCCTCGTCTATCTACAGTTCGAGCTCAGGGTGTGCAAAGGCAGATGGGTACCTATTATATCAAAATGTGCTTTGAAGCGACAAAGCCTGACTACCAACACACTTGAAGCCGTGCAGGAAGGTTCGAGTTGATGGCTGCGAGGTCGGTTAGGAAGAGGTTTCGGGTCTGTTAAGTAGGGTGAACAACGAGAGTAGCTACAATAAAAAGGGTTGTTGAAGGCTAGTACGTAATCCAGACGGCTGAGATAGCCCAACTGAGGACAGTAATGGAGGCGGCCTGAAGCGGGAAGGATCAGGTGGTGGAAAAGAAATAGAAATGTGAGAGAAGGTGTTCAACAAGCTGAGAAGGGTTCTGGATAGCAGGATAGACCGCTGAAAAAGGTTGGCTGAGTGCTGGGAAGAAATCTAGGAAGTTGGACAACAAGGTTAAGTTGTTCAGAAAGGGTGGCTCGGTGCTGGGATGAAGTATTGGGAGGTCTACTGCTGAGGAGAGGGCACAAGTAGTGTTAGGTAAGGGCAAAACGGAAGATACAACACCACATTGGAGTAGAATATAACCAGAGTACCACTACCTCCTCGGATACAACCCATGAATAGGGAGCACAATTCCACAAAGAATTTTGAAATCAACACACAGCAAAAACTAAACCCTAAAACACAAAACATTCATATAAATACTAATAGATATGAAGGAGAAACAAGACCACCTCTTATTGGGCGTCAATTCCAATATGAAGGGCCGGCCGACCCTATTACTCTCTCAGCTGAACCGGTTCAAGCCAGACTGATTCAATAGCAGAGGAAAAACCCATGTCAGTTTATTTTACATTCAATTATCAATTTGGATAATTTTAAATTTAAAATTTGAATTAGTTTAAATAATATAATTTTGGTTTCTAAATTAATTTTATTTTATAACTATATTTCTATAAATAAGTGAATCAACCAGCAGGCTCCAAAAATTTCAAGCCCCAAAATCTCACATCGTTGATGAGAGCTTAAAATTTGGTGTTTTAGGTCAAATATTTAGAAGCGGGAATAGATTGCAGTAAGACACTACCAGAGGTTTCACCTTCATTTTGTGAGGATATTTTGATAATGGGTTCGAAGTTTCCCATAAGCACAAACCCCTATTGTTACCCCTCCTGATGATGGGAGAACACTTTCGATTAAAGCGTCATTAAGTATAAACTATTCAGCATATAGAAGTAACAGATTTAGAGTTTATATCATAAAATTTATCACCTTAAGCTTAAAGTAGATGGTGGAGAAAACAAAAACAAATCCAATCAAGATCTCATAGTTTCGTCATCCCGAGCCATCGTCGTAGAGGTACTCCACCAAACCTAACTAAAAGATCTTTGTCAGCAACCATAAGTCGAGTCATCTAAGGTAGCTTTGTAAATCTGAGGCAGATGTTTGTCTAAGGTAAGACATTTAAGATGATCTTAACCGATAAAAAACTTTATATCAATCAAATATATTCTTATGACTCATAGCTTAAAGAGTAGAATGCCATTGGATAGCATACGGGTTGCAGTCGACTCTTGCCGGCTAACCATCACATCAGCGAGCTTTGTTCGTAACCGCTATTTTTTGGGAGTCATTGGCCAAAAATAAGTGGACAGAGAACTCATGTCACATTCTTACCAGCATGAGATTGCTTTGTGTGTGAATATACTGATACACTCAATATAACATTTACTCTTTTTGAGTTGAAATCAATAAAAAAATTATCACCCCCAATAAACTATTGTGGATTGTAGATAGAGTTTGCTTAAAATTTTGATGTGATTGATTTTAACTACAACATTTTAGTTTGTTATTTTGAAAACATGATATAGAATATGATTTAAAAGTTGAACCATTCGTTTGAAATCATCAATCAACATGACCAACAACAGGGAAATAGACTTTAGAACACATGTTTATAATTTAATTGAAATTTATCACTTGAATATTTCTAAATTATTAGTTTTATCAAATTTAGACATTATGAAGCGGAGGATCAGATTAGGTCATTTGGACTTACAAATTCATATATTTATAATTTAGAGATTATTGAAAATTATTAGGCTTGTCAACTACAATCTTTAAGAGGAGGATTGGATAATTAAGTGGGACTTACAACACTGTTTTATAGACAGGGTGGCTCGATCGAAAGCTTGTATAATTTAATTATTTTGAATTTGATTTCAAAAAAATAAATTTTACAACTTTAAGATAAGTGTAACATTTTGATAAGGCAATTTGTATAATTTAAAAAAAAGAAAGAGCATATCAAGTAAAAATTTTATTTGAATCCACACAACATTCCTAAAGCCTATAAGTTTAAACAATCGGTCAATTTAATGAAACACATGAGCACATAAGGGTAAATTATAGTTAATGTTGAGCTAGCCATAACATTCTTAGATTATTTGTTCAATTTAGTTGGACCACATTCGGGCCTTCAATTTCATATATTTGGACGCTTGAGAAATCCATGCATACTTTTTAAATCGAGTTGCACATTCTTATAACAAAATATTTCAAAATAATTTTATATTTGTCCTTATAGCGTTTTCAAGCCGAACAAATGTAATTGCTTAATACGATTGTTGGAGCCCATGCAAATATTCTTCGCTAATAATGTACATGCATTTTGATATAATTGTACTGCTTTTGCTACACTTTTAAAAATGTAGTTACATAATTTTTGTGCTCTTATAAAATGTAATGCAATATTTGAAAGTACTAGCACATATTATGAGGTGTTATCTTAGATTTGAAAGAGATCTAAAAATATGAGTGATAGACTTAAATTATTTAAATTTAGAAATTGCACTCATATCTTATTTTTAAGATGCATGCACAAAAGGTCAACACAGTAATGAAGTAAAAAGGGTAGAATGATTAAAGAGCACGGAGAAAAAAACGCACTGAAAATAAAATATCTCAAACACAAACATGTGAACATTATTCACTCAACAAAAAACAAAATAAATAAACTAATTAATAATAATAATAATAATAAATAAAAATCCTAAGTTTAAATATTTAGAAGCATGTCCACGCCAGAAACAAAATGTATGAAAGTGCACTTGGGCTACCTTTTAAAACAATATTCAAATGGGGCATTTCCATAAATGCCACGCAATACGTACGTAATTACATATCCAACACTTAAACTTTTTTTTTTACATTTATGCTACCCAAATATTTTATACCACAACAAAAATACCACCATTTTAACTTTTAAAAAATGAAATACAGTTTTTCATGGATAGGTAAGATGGTATATGTAAAAATTGAAGTTTAGGTGTAAGACATGTAACTATATAAAAATAGAGTGGCATATATGTAAAGTTTTCCTATTTAAATACTAAATGAGATTTTTTTTTAATTCTAACAAAAACAGTTAACAGCTTCAAGTGGACTATGGTGGGTGTCCACATCAAATGCCCCACAGAATGGATGTTACTTCTCCATTTACATAGTAGGAATGTAGAATATCACAAAAGATCTCCTTATACTTCCACGCAGTTCTAAAACAACCGAGACTAAGGGCTTGTTTGGGAGCACTTCCATTTCGATTTTTTTTATTTTATTTCAAGTGGACTATGGTGGGGGATGCCAGGCTGAACCGGCTCAACCAATTCGACAATAAGGTAACGGTCCAGCAAGGACTGCTGTTGGTCGGGAATTGCCGACCCACCCACCCTCTCCTAATTACCTTATTATAAATATTTTGCATGTTGTTTTATGGTTATGTTTACCATTCTAATTTCATATTTTTGCCTCCAAGAGTTTTCCTTTGCCAGGGTTATATCCAATGACAGGTGGGCTCTTGTTGTATCTTCCTCTGAGGTGGTGATTATCTCCACTGAATCATTCACATCTTCCCTCTCTCTACTCGTTGCCCCCTTGCCTACACCCCTTCCAAATCAGCCACCAGCCGCGGGACCCCAAATCTCCACCTCTGCTCCCATCCAACCGCAAATCTCGCTCCTGCTAGCCAATCCTCACCGCAAGCCCATCTTCCTATCACACTTACTGTTGTTAACATCCTCCCTGCCTTTACGTTCCTGCAGATTGCCCTCCTCCAACCACCACAAACTCCCCCATCTGTTTCCAGTCGCCCACCACTAAGCCTCTCCCCTAATTCTTGTCGCCAGCCACCAAGCCCTCGTCACCGCTGTCCACGGATATTCCTTCCTAGCCCTAGTCGGATATTGGTGTTTTATCATGTTTTCTTTTCTATCTCAGCCTTGATTAGACCCCTATTTATTTTTGAGTTTAATATTTTCTTCCGCTATTGTGGTTTGGGTTAACGCTGGTATCAATTTGTTTTAAAAACACTCAAAATACCTAAAATTTATTTTGAGCATTTTCAAAAACAAATATGTTATAACATACAAAACATATTTCATTTTAAATTAAAACAAAAATAAAAACAAAAAATTAAAAACAAAAATCATTCCAAATACCACCAAAATTTATAATATCCCACCGTCATTCAATCCATTTTGAAGAAAAATATCCCAGAAGTTAAAAGCTAACAGTTCATATAACAATTCAGAATTACCACCATAAGTACCAAAATGTTATGAGAGGTCACAACATAAGAGCCCACAAGTTTTGGTTACAAAACTATATCTGAATTACGTTGATCTGCTACACTGGTAAACAGTTGAAAACCCTAGCCTAAAGAGGGGCCCCACCCCAACAAATAACTGAGATGAGCTTTAGTATTGGGAATTTTTGAACCTTCTCAAGAGGAAGATTGGAGAACATTAATGGAATATTCTACCAAAATGTTTGTTGCTATAAAATGACATCACAAAAAAATAATATGATTAAAACCCTAAACATATAATGAAAAAAAAGATGCACGAACTTTACCTGGATAACACGAGACGATTCCAAATAGAATTCCCTAAACCAAAGAAATCCAAGGTCCATCAACGCACTAATCGTGGCTGAAGTTAAAGCATAATAAAATATAAATTAGTACATAAAAAATTATTCAATCCGAACTTCATCAATACAAAATTTTGGATTAACTCTGCTACAAGCTTTTAAAATTTCATTGTTAAAGGCGAAGCCTAGAGAAAAGTTTACAACAACATATGATAAATATCTAGGACCGTTTTCCCTCAAATAAGTTATACAAAAAGATCGAACAGAAAGACTTAAAATTTTTACTCAAAGAGCTATGTAAGACGAGGCATTTTCAAGGCTTATGCTTTCAATATTAAAATTTTATCAAGAAAAAAAATACATAATAGCTTGTTCCATTATGCTACAACAAATTGTTGTAAATATTTTTCTAAGGAAAAGTATAGTAATTAGATAATGATATTAGGACATCAAATATAATTATTAAGAAATGATAAAGCAAAAAAATAGTACAACCAAGGTAGAAAAAAATAAAATAACATGAAGCTTAACAAAAATAAAAGAGTGAAATCTTTTATTTACTTGAAAATCAACATTGTAAATGTTGCAATCGAATTCAAATGAATATTTTAATAAAAATCCATTGTTTTTTTCACAAATAAGAAGCAGTTGGCATTTTAAGAACCTGCAAAGATTTTAGTAAAAAATTCAATAGGAGAAAATACCAAGAAAACAGATGAAATTAGGGCTATCAAAACAGATTGTTGAAAGGAAAAAGAGAACGCCGAAGGCTGTCCTGACAGCAATCCCAACGTAAAAACTATTCCTAACACAGAGGAGGTAATATATAAATAATAGTAGATAATAAAAGTTGAGTTTTTCCCAGTCGCGAGTAAATAACCATGTCGGTCCAACCCTACTGAGCTGAATTGAGATTCTGCGCAATTCTCAAAAAACAACCCAAGGTTGGTTCAACCCAATCTAAGGTGAGGTCAGTCTGAATCTCTTTTAATGATGACGGCCAAGGTGGTAAGCTAGCGAATAAGATGTCCTAAACTCTCCGAATATTGTTTTGCCCTATTCTTTATACATTGAAGCGAAAAAAAACCATTATGTATTGCATTACAGTCAGCGCTTTGGAAACACTAATTCCAAACAGGAATCCAATTCAAACATAGTTCTATCCAAAATTTAATTCCGAATCGATCAATATACTGTTTGATTTTAAGCATAAGATCATAAATGAAGCTTCACTAAATATGAGGAGGCTCACAAT
This sequence comes from Phalaenopsis equestris, assembly GCF_001263595.1. Classification (NCBI taxonomy): domain Eukaryota; kingdom Viridiplantae; phylum Streptophyta; class Magnoliopsida; order Asparagales; family Orchidaceae; genus Phalaenopsis; species Phalaenopsis equestris. Next base: position 1,212,612 of record NW_018164565.1, on the reverse strand, counting down.
CACACCAAAAAAAATAAACATTTAAATCCATACTAACACCTAAACTTCAATTTTTGCGTGCAAACCACCTTACCTATGCACGAAAAAAGTGTATTTCACCTTTTAGAAGTAAAATCATAGAATTCTGGATGTGGTCTGAGAGATTTGATTGTTATCAATGTAAAAGATAAAATTTAGGAGTTAGGTATGTCAATATAGGAAATAGGTGTTCGGTATGTAATTGCCTCAAAAAAAAAAATGAATACCAATTAATTCACTGCAGGGCAGTGGAAACACTGTTCAAAGTGCAAGCGTTATCAAAACAAACCTGTATAATCTAAAATATGTAGAAAAAAACTGAGCTTGTAAAAGAACGTCTCTAATCGCTTGAGATCATCAACAGCAATTCCAGAACCACTGTTTCCAAAAAGACCTCCATGTTTTCTTAAATTGCCACCAGAAACAAGCTCACAGATCAGAAATTGCAGACAATGAACCTAAACAAAAGATTTATAGCTCAAATTATCAAAGTGAAACAAAAAAACATAAAAATTTTGAAATTCCCATCTGCATAAGACATAATGAGAAAAAGAAAAGAAAAAACTATATAAAATCACAAATCAAATTCCGACGTACACAAAAAACAAGCTCGCAGATCAAAAATTGCAGACAATGAAGCTAGAAAAAAGATTTATAGCTCAAATTATCAAAGAAAAATAAAATGTTGATTGTAAGATTTTTAGAAATTTCTTCTTTTGGTATCTTCTATGTTTATTATTATTTTTTACTAGTTTCTACTTTTAGAATTATCTATTAGTGATAATTTATATTTTCTTTTTTCTAACATGGGGATTTTGTGGCTTTCCTAATGTGGTGGCCTTATTTATCTTGTAAAAAAATCTTAGGAAATTAAAAAGGAATGATTATTTTTCTTTCTCCCAAAATACATTGTATCAGAGCTAGAGTTCCTAAAGTCTACAGTAGAGGTGGCGATGCCAACCTTCTCGCATTCAAAGCATCAACTTTCTCCCGCTCATGATCGTGAGGATGCCTGTGAAAGAGGTAGCCCACCAAAAAAGTTGCTCGTGACAGCTTACGACGTGATTCTCTCAAAGATGCTATGAAGGCACGATCAAAGTAGGAGCTCCGCGAGCTTCTTCAGTTGAGGTTGCTTCAGTCTATCCCATCGAAGCCACTTTGAAGGCCCGGTCAAAGCAAGACCTCATCGAGGTTGCTTCAGTCTTTCCCATTGCAACCAAACATGCGATTGATCCACACTATCTTCAATGTATCCAGTGACCGCTCTAAACCTGAATCTCCATGTTCGTCTCTCATACGCACTAGTCGCAGACTTCGCATGATTTGAATGCTCCGTTCAAACAAAGAAAAAAACAACGACCAAGTTATGCGGATCATTTGAATGCTTCGTTCGATTTCCAAGGATCATTTCTTCTGCAGATCATTTCTCCTTGTGGTTCGGGTGCGTTCACTAAATTAGTAAACTAATTTAGTTGAACACTCAAAAAATAATATCTCTCCAATCTTGATTGTTCAACCTAAAAGTCCAAGCTATGGTATATCATGAGAAAGTGAGTTTTTATATATTACAAATGAGTCAGATCATCCTATAGTGACATCTCATGATGGTCATAATCCTATAACAACTAACAAAAAGGAAAAATTAAAAAGAGCTACAACATTGGTACCATTTAACATTGTCTACTCGTAACAAAGGACAAATAAAAAGAAAGAGTTCATGAATCCTTTACACAACCTAAAATTCAGGAACCCTTTCGGTAATATCTTAAATAGGCCTATACCCTAGAACCAGGCTCTTCATCTTCGAGTTCTAAGTCCTGTAGTCTTAAACCTGAGTCTAACTCTAATCATAAATCCAATTAATCAGTATTCTCATTGCTACTTGTAAGGGGGTGAGGTCTTACATCTAACATCCTTGTCTCATTATGTGTCATATGAAAATCTCTAACCCATTTTCGGGCTTTTACCTTACATTTGTCTTGTATATAGATTCATAATATTGTGCAGGATGTTCTGAAAGTTCTTGAGTGGAAAGAGGTTGTCTTTGAGGATAAGAAAGCTCTAGAAAATAATAGCACGTGAAAATTGATTGATCTACTGAGAGGAAAGAAAATTAACATATGCAAATAGTGTTTACAGTCAAGTACAATTTTGATGGCTAACTAGAACAGTACAAGGCTCGACTGGCTACAAAGTGATTCACCCAGACATATGACAATTATTTATATACATTCGCCCGAGTCAAAAAACTAAACTCTATAAAAGTTCTTCTCCCACTTGCAGCTAATCTTGACTGGGCCCTATAATAGTTGGATATCAAATATGTATTTCTCAATGAGAATTTCGAGGAAGAAGTGTATATGGATGCACCTCCAAAATTTAGTGAGAATTTCAACACAAAGGTGTGTAAACTATAAAAAGGTCCTTACAAGGCTTAAAGCAATCATCGAGAGCGTAGTTTGAGAAATTTATACTGTTTGTTAAAAGTTAAAGGAATACTGTAATGCAAGAAGATCATACAATATTCTTCATACATTCAAAGGATAGGAAAATAGCCATATTAATTGTATACGTGAACGATATAATTATCACTGGAGATAATGCATATGAAATGAACTGTCGGAGACATTTCTTTAACATGAAAGTCGTTGGATCGAAGAAAGGGATGGTAGTTTTCCAACGAAAGTGTGTTCTTCATCTTCTAAAGGAAAAATAGGATGAGTGGTTGAAGGTTTGCAGATACCCCAAATGATCTCAATCAAAAACTAAGAGATAGAAAGGAAGGTGAACCAGTGAATACAACTCGATATCAAAATTGGTGTAAAAGTAGATATACATATCACTTAAACGATAATTTATCGCTTTTATTGTGAGTTATCTAAGTCAATTTATACATTCGCCCTATAATAAACACCTCGAAGCAGTTAACAATATTCTCAATTGCCGAAAAAGTACACCAGACAAGGGCATATTGTTTCAGAAGACCACACAACAGAACATAGAAGCATGCACTATGCCATTGGGCGGGCTCATTGTTGATAGGAGATCAACTTTCAAATACTATACTTATGTCCAGGAAAATCTAGTTACATGGCGAAGGAACAGAATGAGGTAGCAAAGAGTAGTGCCAAGACAGAACATCAAGCCATGGTTAATGGAGTGAAATATTATGGCTGAAGAGAATTCTTAAAGAGCTGCGGATCTCGATAACATGTCAAAGAAGTTGTACTATGACAATAAAGTTGTCATGAGCTTTGCAGAAAATCCAATGCAATATAATCTCACAAAACAAGTAGATATTAATAGAAACTTCGTAAAAGAGAAAACTAATTGTTGAGCTATTTGCTTGTCTTTCAATTTGACAGTGCAACAAATTGCAGATATCTTCATCAGTGGATTTTTCAAGCTTGGTCTTGAATTCCTTGTAAGCAAGTTAGGCATGATAGATATCTATGCTTCAACTTGAGCGGAGTATCGAAATTTTAAGAATTTATGCTTTTGATATTTTCTATTTCTATTATTTTTTATTTTTAGTAGTTTCTATTTTTAGAACTATTTATTGTTAGTAATTTCTATTTTCTTTTTCTAATATTGGGATTTTGTGGCTTTCCTAATGTGGTGGTCTTCTCCTACTATTTATCTTGTAATAATGTCTTAGGAAATTGAAGATAAACAATTATATTTCCTTCTCTCAAACTTACAATAATCATAATTGACATTCACATGTTACATATTGCATAATAAGAAAAAACTGTGTAAAATTAGAATCAAATTCCAAAGTACAACCTGGGCAGCAGTAAGTGCAACCGGTCTTGGATAAAATATATTCGGTCTAGACATTTCTCCTTCTTGATGTGAAACATGCAGTTCAGCATCATGCTTGTTTGTATTGGCCATCCAATCCGCTGAAAGTGTACGCATATCAGAAAGAATCCTATAAATTCATAAAATGATAGGAAAAAAATGTGTTAGTTGTTGTGGGCATAAAGCGATCCTGGAAACTTTAGATGTTAGAACAACAATTCTATTAGCAAGTAATTTTCACAGCTTCTACAATTTTATCACACTTGCAAACAAAATTTGAAATAAAAATGGCTTAGAAGACGTAGACAACAATATTTCAACATGATGAATCAACGAGAAAAAGAACTTAGTTTTATAAATTGTGAGACATAAGAAAGAATGCACGATAATACAATAAAAACATTCAAGTCATCCACATAGACAAAACTAAACGAAAAAATCAAGAAGCATGTAAATTGCATGAGATTAATAGCATATTCAAGCTTAGTTTTGCATTGCAGGCATAATAAATATCAGGTATGAATGTAATACCACATAGGCATCAATCACATACTGTTAAATTTGCCTTCAACAGAAAGCAGTTTGGAAACAACATTGGCAATAAGTCTGAACAAAAACATAAAAAAAAGGAATATAACAACACCATTGTTAATTTAGTCGTACAAGCATAAAAAAACGGACGCGGGATCTTGACCACCACGAAGAAATGTCTGCGACCGAGCAACACCCGCATGTTACATGGACTGAACCAGTCCAGGTTTTGTTCTCCTGAGGTGTTCCCCGGTCCTCTTGAGCCACTCTTAGTTATCCGATTATTATATTTACTTTCGTAGGAGTTTAGGATTAGTTCTTTGTGTATTTTGTATTAGGGCAGCTGTCAGTATTTCTTTTTTACTTCGAGAGTTGTATCCAAGGGTCCAGGTTGTGCTCTAGTTGTATCTCGCTCCTGAGTTGGTGCTTATTTTCCCTATTCTCCTTCTGCATCCTCCCTACATTGCTCCTAGCTGCCCTTTAACTTGTGCACTCAACATACCGTTGTTTTTCCCTGGAATCTCTAAAGAAGTAATTGCTCTGGAAAACCTTATTCTATTCATTAACCACTTGGGTTTATATAGGATCTTACAACATTTTACAAATAAATCCCGAGACTTCTTCTATATTTCCTATTTGTAATTAGGAATCTAAATTAGATACAAATCTCAACACTTCCCCTCAAGATGGGCAAAAGATATTCACTAAGCCCGTTTTGTCACATAATCTAATGAGCTAAGTCCTTTTGTGAAACAGTCAGTCACTTGTTCTCCAGTGGCAACATGATGTACCTCCAGTTGTCTGTTATTCAGCTTTTCCTTGACATAGAACCAATGAATCTCCACATGTTTGGATCTATCATGTTGCACAGGGTTGTTGGCAATGCTAATTACTAACTTGTTGTCGTACCACAACTTTATTTGAGCTAATTTATTCACCTTAAGCTCTACCAATAAGGTTTTCAACCGCATCATCTCGGCAATTCATAAGGCCATGACCCTATATTCAGCCTCTATTGCTAACCTCGCTACTACCGACTATTTCTTACTCTTCCACGTGACCGAGTTGACCCCTACGAACATGCAGTATCCAGATATGAACTTACTGTCATCAACACAACTCACCCTGTCAGAATCACAATACCCCTCAATGCCTACAGGTACATTCTTCCTAAAAATCAACCCCTTTCCTGGTGCACTTTTCAGATGCCTTGGAATCTGACACACAACATTCATGTGACCCTTCCTCGGATCATGCATGTAGCAACCCACCACAATTACTGAAGATGATATGTCGAGATGATTGTGACTCAGATAAATACGATGATCTACCAACCTCTGGTATCTCTCGTGATCAACTGATTCTCCTGTCTTTGCACTCAATTTTCTTTTCTGAACAATGGATGAAACTACAGGCTTACAACCCAGCATGCATCTCTATGAGCAAGTCTAGCACACACTTCCTCTGAGATATAACAATCAACTTTGTTCCATGAGTCACCTCAATCATAAGAAAGTATCTAAGCTGACTCATGTCCATCTCAAATTCATTGCCTAATATTGTCTTTAGCAGTGCATCTTTATCACCAGTGACTATCATATCATCCACATACACGACCAGTATAGTTGTGTGACCACTATTTCGTCGAACGAACACTGTGTGATCGACATTGATCTGTTGATCGCCCATGCCTATCATTACTCTCCCAAACTTGTCAAACCAAGTTCGAGGTGACTTTCAAACAGTACAGTGACTTCCTCAGCCTACATACATTGTCCATTGTTTGGTTTGTACTGAAGCCTGGGGGTATCTCCATGCACATCTTCAACAGCTCCCCATGAAAAAATACATTCTTCACATCTAGTTGGTGTAATCTTCATCCACCATTCACAGCCAGAGAGAAGAGAGCCCTAACTATGCTCATCTTTACCACTGGTGCAAACGTCTCATCATAGACAATACCATATGTCTGATTATAGTCTTTCACCATCAACCGTACTTTGTAGCAAACAATATTTCCTTCTGAGGTCTACTTCACAATGAAGACCCATTTGCACCCTACCATCTTCTTCTCTGTTGATAGTAACACGACCTCCCACATTTTATTCTTCTCGAGAGCACCAAATTCCTCTATCATTGCAACCTTCAACATTGGACCCTTCTTAGCTACCTACAAACACTTGAGTATAGAGACAGTGTCGAAAGATGCACTGAATGCTCCATATACAGATGATATGTTAGTGTATGAGAAAAATTGAGCAATCTCATGTGAGAAACTAAAATGATCATAAGAATGACCCACATTAATGTAAGAGGTCCTCCTTAAAGCCATAGGAGTGAGAGGAAAAGGGAGAGGAATCATATCACCTCTGTAATCTAATTTTGAGGATGGTGCGGGCGTATTAAGAGTCGGGGTGAATTGAGACAAGGGATTTGATGGCACGAGTGGCACAGCAGACATTGTTCCCTCATTCTGCCTCTTCCTCATTGCATACACTCTCGACTCACCTTGAACTTGAATCCTACAACCATCGGGCCCATTCTTCTCATTGTTTGACTCTTCCTCGGCTTCATTTTTCTCATTTCCTGGCTCTTCCTCAGCAGATCCTTCCCACACAACAGGACAAGTCATCGTTACAACATGTACCAATCTCTCAGTATCACTACTCTCCCCTCTCGCCTCAAACCTCCAAAATCTGGCAAGTCATCAAAGGGTGAGGTGAGGTCACATCCAAGAAATAGTATCATTCAAATTCTCTAAATGTCACATCCATACTCACAAACAGTCTCTTCTCTATTGAGCTCCAACAAATATATCTCTTCTGAGTAGCAAAGTAACTCTTAAAACATGCTTCACAGCTCTAAGATCCAACTACCGTATTGAATGTCAATCGTCTTTCACAAAACATACACAACAAAATACCTTAATATGAAGGATCTTGCTATTATCCCCCTTTAAAAAGTCACAAAGAGATTGCCACTCACACCGCTCTTGAGGGCATTATGTTGATCAGTTGAGCGGCTGTCAAAACTCATTGCCCCCACAAGTGCTTTGCGACATTCATCGAGATCATCATGCTACGGGATACCTATAGGTGTATTTTTCCTCTCTACTATTTCATTTGTACCAATATATATGGACATGTTGTTTGATGTTTGTATCCCTTGGGTTAACAGGTACTCATCAAACGTCTTGTTGGTATACTATGTAACATTATCAGACCTCAAAACATTCACTACTACACTGTATTGAGTATCCATAGCCCTGTGAAAGTCTTTAAAGAAAGCAAACACATTATTATTGTTCCTCATCAGATATAGCAAAGTAACACGAAAAAAACAATCAATGAACATCACAAAATATTTATAACCATTCATCGAAGTTTTAGAACATGGTACCCATACATCTAAATGCTTCAAATAAAAAACATAAGAACCCTTACCATAACTCACATAAGAGCTCCTAGTATTCTTACCAAACTCACAAGCATCACATAAGTTTTTATTTATTTGTCTTTCATACAAAGACAAATACAAATAACTCAACAAACTAAACGAAGAATGTCCTATTAGGAGAAACTACTTCGAAAAAATCTCCTAGTTTCACCACGGAATAGAATCACATGATTCTAGAAAATTGAAACAACAAATTTAAGCACACAAGCAAAATCAAAACAACCTGAAAAAACACATGATAAATTTGTGGAAAAATCTGAGAAAGGAAAAAAAAACTATGGAGCCACAACACCACAAATTCACTATGAAAATCAGATAGTTTTATAAAAGACTCATAAAAGATTATTCTCCACACTCACAAAAAGAAACTTATAAAAAATTCCACAATCTTCCTTCTTCGACCCGACGCAAACAACACACGCCAAAATTTCAGAAATTCTCCCCTCCAACTCTTATCTTTTCACCAGAAACTTGTTGAAGAACACCAGAGGAAGTCTGACACCCAGCAATTTATTATGCTGCAAGAAATTGGTTTAAAAACATAGAAAGTGGAGTGACTGCACCGGGTGCAAAAGCGCTGGTCTCTCGGGTAAGAAACAATCACGCCTAGTAAATATGGGCGCAAAGGGACTAAAGGGGGGCGCAAAAACGCCCCCTGCTCTGTCGAGCACAAAATCATGGGCGTAAAGGCACCCCACGCGCCCTTCAGAAGCAGCGTCTACAAGGTGGGCACTTGCGCTTAAGCTTGGCGCTTAAGCTCCGGGTCATCGGTCTTTCTTGGGTATTTTGGCTCCACGGGACTAACAATCTCCCACATGGAGACAATAGCACCAAGCACCAGTTCTCTGTACCTGCACTTCCATATGAATTGTCTTCATAGTCACTTACCGTGATTACGTACAGTAGTATGACTCATCCCCGATCTCAACTTTCATGAAACTCATTTGAAATCAAGCACAACTTCAATTTTTCAACAGTCACCACCTTAGTCAACATATCCGCAAGAGTCTAAGTTGTGTAACTTCTAAAGGAATAACTGTCCATGTTCAAGAAGAGAGCGAATGAAAAAATACCTCAGTTGAATGTATTTCGCCCTAACATGAAAAACAGCGTTCTTACCAAGATGAATAATACTCAACTGTCATTGTAGAGTGATTCAATCCCTGTTCCTTGACCAATTATGCCAAGGAACTTTGTAGCAAAATCATCTCCTTGTTAGGATCAATAATGGCAACATATTCGGTCTCCGTAGTAGAAAGTGTAATGATCTTCTAAAACTTAGAAACCCAACTCACCATTGTGCTCCTCAATGTGAAGAAATATCTCGTTGTACTTCTCCTACTGTCTGCATCTCCTGCCAGATTTGAATCTACGAATCCCTATAGACTGATCCACGCATTTCTATAGTAAAATGCCTTGACTGCTCCCCTCAAATACTAGAGAATCCACTTTACCGCCTCCCAATGATGTCTGCCTGGATTGCACATGTACCTGCTGACCATTCCCACTACATATGAAATATCTGGTCTGGTACAAATCATCGCATACATCAAATTTTCAACTGCTAAAGCATACAGATTTCTCTCCATCTATGCTTGTTCTGCTTCAGATTTAGTCGATAACTCCTTAGATAGTTTGAAGTGACTACCTAACGGAGTGCTAACGGGTTTCGCCTCACACATGTTGAACCTCTGTAGGATCTTTTCAACATATTCTGCTTGAGACAACTTAGGTGTACCTGCACTATTGTCCCTATTGGTTCTCATCTCGAGCATCTTCCTGATTGGATCAAAATCTTTCATCTCGAACTCCCTTGATAACTAATTCTTCAAGTCCCTGATTTTTTCCATATTTGTCCCTGCAATTAGCTTGTCATCCACATACAAAAGAGGCAAAATATAATAGTTACCAAAGTGTTTGATGAAGTAAAAGTGGTCTATCTTGCACTTCAAGTACCAATTGTCTGACATGAACCTGTCAAACCTCTTATAGCACTGCCTTGAGGCTTGCTTCAAACCATAGAGACACTTCTTCAGCTGCAAACCAAACTTATTTGCCTAAAACCTTGTAATCTTATGGCTGAACCCCGTACAGTTCTACAGTTCCTCCTCCAGATCTCCATGTAAGAAAGCTATTTTTAAATCAATCTGCTCCAAATGTAGATCTTCGTTTGCTAAAACACTCAGCACAACCCTCACAATCGTCATCTTCACCACTGGGGTGAAGATCTCTGTATAGTCCGCTCCTTCCCTCTGCTGGAAACCCTTCACAACAAATCTTGTCTTATAGCGCTTGCTATCATCTGAATCTTCTTTCATTCTGTAGACCCATTTGTGCATTTGATAGTACCGTCAAATCCTAAATCTGATTTGACTCCAAAGATTGCATTTCTTCATCCATGGCAAGCTCTCACTCCTTGAATCTTCAACTTGAGTGACATCTTCAAAACATTCTAGCCACCACTATTAGTTAGTAACAAATGGAGTAAAGATGGAGAATATCTTTGTATGGGTTGTTTCACTTTGTTGAATCTCCTAACTTCTATAGTAGGTGTCTGAGGAACTTCCAGTGCTCCTTCTGGTTGAGCACTTCATCTTTCTCTATCTTCTTGATCACTAATATCATTTATCTACACATATATGGATTCTTTATAAGTAGCTGACAAACTATCCTGATTTATGACCATGTCCTTGTACATCTCCATCACATTGAAAGTGAAACACCTGCTCCAGAGGAATTTATGATGCTAATAACCCAAAACTTGTACTCAAACTCATTTGCGCCATATCCAATGAAGCTGCACTTGACAGATTTTGAGTCAAGCTTGCTTATAGAACCTGGATCAACATGCACATACGCAGAGCACCCAAATACTCTTAAATGAGATAGACATGCCTTTTTGTCACTTCAAACTTCTTCAGGTAAGTATTCCTATAAAGATACTGATGGACTACGATTAATCAGATAAATTGTAGTGTTAATAACTTTAGTCAAAAATAGTTTTGACATGCATACATGGAACCTCATGCTCCTAGCACGCTCTGCAATTGTTCTGTTCATGCGCTTAGCTACACCATTCTATTGTGGTGTCCTTGGTATAGAGAACTCATGCTTGATCCCATCTGTAACACAACAATTCATGAACTTCTAATCAAAGTACTCACCTATATTATTTTATCTGAGACACTTCAGCTTCAAACATGTCTCATTTTCTACCATAACATTCCATTCCTTAAAAATCTCAAATACAGCAGATTTCTACTTTAAGAAATAAACTCATACTTTTTTGTGTGATTATCAATGAATGTAGCAAAATAGCGAGAAACTCCAATGGGCTGAACTGAAGTAGGACTCCATACATCAGTATGCACCAACTTCATCTTCTTTGACTTCCCCATTGACCATTTCTTGGAGAAAAAAACTTTCTTCTATTTGTCATATATAAAATCTTCATAAAAACCTATATCAATTGATTTCAAACCCTGAAACTTATTTTTAGAAAGTATGGACGTCATACATTTCTTGATTATATGGCCATGCCTATGGTGCCACAGACTTCCATCCACCCTAGTTCCTGTCATATCAATGAAATCAGTCATTTCATTGATCAAATAAAAGGTACCTGAAAAGTTGTCCCAAGCCATCACTAATGTCCCCTAGTTACCTTCCACAAATCACCAGTGAAAGTTGTTAAAAGTCCCGACTTTGTCAGCTGACTCACAAAGATGAGATTTCTTTTCAAACTAGTAACATTTCTTACTCCAATAAGTTTCCAAATTGTTCCATTCGGCAACTTATCAACATCACCCTTTCCTACTGTACTGCAAGCCTTATTATCTCTCAAATAAACCTTCCCTAGATCACTCTGAGTGTAGTTTTTAAATATCACCTAACTTCTATAGTAGGTGTCTAACCAATATCACTTTACCGTGATTTAGTTGATACTTGGTCGTTCCATCAAGCTTTAGATCTATAGAAGGGATATCTGGCTTCACATGCTTCAAAGCATGTGCTGGGGCAGTGGCTCCCGTTGAGAAGTTAGCTCCCTCTATGAGCCCGATCAAGAAATTCAGAACTTCAGGATATATCTTCCTCAGAAGCTCAAAACAATTACCATCTACACTATCTCTGTCTCCTTAAATCCTCAATCACAATATTATTTCACACAGATAACAATTGAATTTGATCATTCGCGTTTGCAGGCGGCAATCTCGTCCTTGCCTTCCAAGTCAGCACATCGCAATCCCGTGGTTGCCTCCTCAGTTAACTATAATCACGATTGTGTCGCCAAGAGATAGGTCACAATCCCGTATGTGCCTTCCCAGTTAGCTGTAATCGTGATTGTATCAATAGAGTCCACGTTCCAATTCCTTCGCTGCCTTCCCAACTAGCACTAATCATGATTGGATCTTTACAAGGGCAAGCATGAAAAGAGGCACATGAATCCACTACCCAAAATTCAGTGCCGACTAGGAAAAATATCAATAAGTCATTTTGGATTTCACCAGGGCAGACATTAGTTAAGGAACTACTTTACTGTCCTTCACCGAGCTTTCCTTGGAGCTTTGCACTTCTTGTTGAAAAGCCCCTTAAGGCAAATCCAACATTCTACTCTACTTGATTTGGGCTTCCCTTTCTTGAACCTGGATCAAACTTTGCCTGTATTCCTGCCAAGGTTACTTCCCCTGTTATCAGCATTCACTGCAACCTAAAAATTCACATTCGTTGCTTTTCCGTAACTTCTTCATTCAACATCAGATCCAGAATGTCATTACAGTTCCACTTTGAAGTCCTTGAAGAATTACTAACCATCATTACCAAACCATCTCAGCTGTCTGAAAAAGAAGATAATATCACCGGTGCTTTGACCTCATCATTAAACTTGATCCCCATAGAACACAGCTGGCACACAACAATGTTGAAGTTATTAAGACGCCTAAGCGCAAAAAAATGCGTAGTACTCCAATCAAAACCCGAGTTCATATGAGCCAAAAACTGTGTAGTTCTCATATGTGCAAAGATCTCCCCTTTCTTGCACTCCGGATCACCACAACTCGACCTAGGTGACATGTGATCAAGATCTTGACATTGCCACTCAAGCTATATAGAGTGCTCCTGAATCTATCTACCACCTTAAACCACTATTTCAATGTCACATTGAATCTGAAACACCCTCATGTGGTTCTCAGTCCCAACATAAGTTAACTTCAGCTTTGACCAGATGTCCTTCACCTATCGAATGACATCCACTGAAAAGGCAATCGATTGAACCATCAAGTTGAAAAGTCAGGTGTAAAGTAACGCACATCCCCCTCAGCATTGTCACCCTCTAGCTCAGCCTTAAAACCAATCAGATATCCTTCTAGTCTATTCCCTATTATAGCAGCCTCGATACGAAGCGACCAACTCAGATACTTGGTCGTTCCATCAAGCTTTAGATCTATAGAAGGGATATCTGGCTTCACATGCTTCAAAGCATGTGCTGGGGCAGTGGCTCCCGTTGAGAAGTTAGCTCCCTCTATGAGCCCGATCAAGAAATTCAGAACTTCAGGATATATCTTCCTCAGAAGCTCAAAACAATTACCATCTACACTATCTCTGTCTCCTTAAATCCTCAATCACAATATTATTTCACACAGATAACAATTGAATTTGATCATTCGCGTTTGCAGGCGGCAATCTCGTCCTTGCCTTCCAAGTCAGCACATCGCAATCCCGTGGTTGCCTCCTCAGTTAACTATAATCACGATTGTGTCGCCAAGAGATAGGTCACAATCCCGTATGTGCCTTCCCAGTTAGCTGTAATCGTGATTGTATCAATAGAGTCCACGTTCCAATTCCTTCGCTGCCTTCCCAACTAGCACTAATCATGATTGGATCGACAGAGTAACGCTGCAATCACATCGGCTCCTTCTTTGAGCAGTGTGCATTTTGCATTCAAATAAAACAAAAAGTATAAAAGCGAGCTGAAAAACACAAAAGAACCAGCATGGTTGGTGTCATCCTCAACCACGCTCAAAAAATCAAAGTCACAAGTGTGAGCTTCCCAAAAAAAAAGACCTATCCAAATCAAGCTTAGCACAAAAATAGGCTGCCTTGTCGCAATCCATATGTGCAAAAAAGAAAAAAACCTGTCTGAACTCCTTTAAGAAAAAAAAATCAGTATTCATGGCAGTGTGTTGTTCAATCCTACCCTCCATTTTCTGAAAAGAGTCAACGACAATTGCATTATCACTTTCAATAATCATCATTCATTTCAAACATCCACGCATGTGTTATCTTGCTAATAAAAATCATCGCATCATGCTCCACTCAAGAGCTGTCCCAATGAATCAAGTTATGCCACGCCGCAAGGATAACTTTCCCAATTTCGTCTCGGATCATGATCCCCATGCCGGCTTGGCCATTATTAGAAAAAGCACCATCAATGTTGTCTTTTAAGCAACCCAGATGAGGGGATACCAAGACTGAGGAGAGAACCGACTATTCGGCCGAGTAGTCCCCCCATTGCTCCGAGATGTAAAAGGCCTTAATTTTGGTGAGAGAAGAATGAATATTGGCCGCCAAAATTCTCGATGTACCAAATGGGCAGTTGTGTGATTTAGCGTTCCGCGCACGCCAGCATCGATACACCACATAACAATAGAGTCTACCTGTCGCAAGAGGAGAATGGGGAAGTCGGCTTAATCCAGCAACAACTTCCTCGAAAGTGTTGAAGCTAGGAGTGTGAAAACCCCATCGAGCATGGCAGCCCATTGTTTCACTTAAGACTCTACATTTGACCGTGTTATGAGTATAATCCTCAATTACATCACACCCTCGTGGGCAGAGGGGTCCTCCCTGATGTGTCAAGATAATAGTCAATAGTTAGTAGGAATTGCTATGTGGAGTAGCCTCCACCAAAACATAAATTCTCGCAGGCGATGCTCAAGCTTTCGAATCCAATTGTTGTATTTCACTGCATTATCAAAGAATTTAATGTATGACAATGTTGTAATTGTCCTCCCCGAGAGAGCAAGAAAAATTCCTGCGCGATCCAAACTGGACTGCTTCAGTTGTTGCACCGAGCAGATAGTGTTGATGAGCTCAAGACCGAACTAATTACGAATAAAGTGCTCATTCCAAGTATTGTCAATAAGAAGAATTTCCACATGTAAATCTTCAGGTATCTCCACGCAAACAAAGGTAGGCCGCTTCAGAATGGGCAGCTCCAAAATCCAGATATCACATAAAATGATAATATTGTTTCCCGAGCAGACCTCCCATCTAATGATGTTTCATATAGCCTCTGCCCCATCCGTAATAATCCTTCAGGCCTGTGAGTCCGTGCGGTTGTAATCTCTGCTCCATGGATTGGCTTCATATTTCTCCACCAAGCAATTATAGGGAATGTTAGTGGGGTTTTGTAAAAACCTCAGGTCCTTCGCCCACATAGGAGCTTTCCCAGCTAGCACTTATCGAGACTAGATTGTTATAATCACCGCGCAATCCCATCATTGCCTTCCGGGTTAGCTCTAATCGATACCGCTTCGCAAGGACAAAGCGTAAGGAAAAAAAATGGGAGTTCTGACCCAATCCCAACTCGCAGAAAACGACAGCGGCTAGGTTTATCTTTGATATCATAAGTAATTCTCTTGAAAAACTTGTTCTATTCATTAACCACTTGGGGTTATACAGGGCCGTACAACATATTATAAATAAATCCCTACACTTCTATATTTCCTATTTATAATTAGAATTCTAAACTAAATACAAATCTCAACAGTCTCCAACCTTTCCTCACTGTCGCCATCCCGGAGAGCCATCCTTTTTATTGTCCTGTAGCCCACCATCCTTCTCCATGCTGCAGCCACCTCAAAAAGCCTTTCGGTTACTGTTTTCTGCAGTTCAAGCTGTAATCATCACCTTCCCCTCCCTCTTCGTTGTCATCACAGATCTAGCCTCCACCTTCGCTGCCTCCACTCTTCCATCCCCCAGCCTTGTTGTTTTTGCTATCGTTCAGCCATTCAATACAGCTGTCGTCACCCAGCAATCCCTCACCTTGTTGTTTATAGAACATAAGAAATCCACAACTGCTCTTTGTACCCACTCACTAAAACCTCTGTATCTTCCATTTTACATCAATGAATTTGTTTTTTTATAATATATATATATATATATATACAAACACACACACACATACATGCGTACATATAAGAATTGTATGGCATGCATGTAAAGGCCCCTAGTTCATTCAATCTATTAAATTCTGACCAGTAACTATATCCATAATTGTCATATAAGCGGCACAGCCTTACCTTGATAAATCTTTCTTTTTACGAAATGTAGTTCGTAGCATTGTGTCAAGTTTATCCTGAACAAAATCCTGCACTTCTACATGAATCGTCTCCCATAAAGCATCTGCTACTAGTGTGTCACAACGTTGCATCATTGAACCAACACTTTTTATGTAACTCACAAGCTCTAATAAAGCTTTTCTTTCATCTGAGGTGTAGTTCCAGCGCACCACCTACAATTACAAGTCAAAGCTTAAAGTATATGATTAAAAAAGGCCAAAAAAAGGAAGATTTACATACATATCACTCAATTCTTATGTATTTACATATCTAACAGCTAAATTTTAATTTTTACATGCATACCACTTAACTGTACACGAAAATGTGTATTTAACTTTTCGAAAGTTAAATGGTGGATTTCTTATGTGATATGGAAGATTTGGGTGGTATAAATATAAAAAGTAAAATTTAATTGTTAGATATATAAATTTATAGGTATAATGCCCCAAAAATATATTAATACAAATAAAAGGAGAAGCCAATTTAAAAATCAAAATGGCAGTGTTGTTACCCTTAAACATAGTGTTGGAACATAGAAAAGAAAGATTATGACACTATGCCGAAACAAAGAGCAGATGAATCCTAATTCTTCAATAAGAAAGCCAAATACAGTTTATACCAGAAGATGCACAGCAAAGTTAGTCAACCAAAAATGGAAGGGAGCTACCAGTTATGTTAAGAAAAAAAGAAAAACAGTAAAACCGTATATAGGTTTCTTATTAAAAACGTGGTTGTTTTCCGTGGTTTTGGAAAGGAAGGTATAGATGGGATGACCGTAGGATGCAAGAAGATCCCACAAAGTACGAATACCAAAAAATTTAATAGTTCAGAATAGTTCCTGATTTGAAGCAGCTCTTTTTAATCCCCTCTTGATTGTTTTCTTATTCCTTACATCCTTCCAGAATTATTTCCTGAATTCTAACAGCCTTAACATACTAAAATCAAGTGCAGGGCTGCATTTCCACACATAGCATCCTAAATTTATTTATAGGGGCACTAAAATACATACCACCCAATGTATTTACATATCTAACATGTAAACTTTCTTTTTACATTTATACCACTCAAATCTTTCATATCGCATAAAAAATACACCATTTTAACTTCTAAAAAGTGAAATACACTTTTTTGTGCATACATGAGGTGGTATGTATGTAAAATTGAAGTTTAGGTGTTAGATATGCAAATACATAGGAATTGAGTGGTATGCATATATATATATCTTGGTTATTTATAATAGGATGAGAAAGTACGGCCGCAGTAATTTTTTTAGTTCAGTGTTTTTAAAATTTATGTGTGTCTAACCACATTAGTTCAAGACAAGTAACAGAAACAACCACACAAAGGAAACCAAAAAGCACCAGACCAACCATTGCCAATACCATCTCCCACTGCAATCATTCATCAGTTCCAAGCTTATTCCAATTTCCAAAGGTTACCACAAATTCATCAAGGTATTCTTATTCGAGCATTGTAGGCATCATTACAGTGACGAGCTCTAATGTTTAAAATTTGCCAAAGAAAACTACCGCTGCATGAAAGTATCATAGTGACTCATAGCGTAACACACCACAGTTGCACAAGTCACCATTATTATTTAAAACATATATGAAACATGGCCAAAACAATTTGCAGGCCATTAGAACCATGAAAAGGAAAGGTTGCGACACCGAACTAGGGCAACTAGCCATTGTGGAAAAGTTAGCAAATGGGTTAAAAGGGATGTAGGACAAGGAACAGAAGAAGGAACGGAGGAATATGCTGATGTAAGGGAAGTTAGAGCAATTTGGCGGCCGCCTGCTCAGAAAATAGCAAGTCCAAAGGCAAAGCAGTAAGGAACGAACAACGAGGCGGTTACACCACTTATAATCTTCAAAATAAAGATTCACCATTCGAAGAAAATTAGTTTACCGCGCCCCAAAAAGGAGAAAATCAAGAGAAATATCTCTAAATAACATAAACCACACAAAAAGTGTTCAAACCAAGTATAAAACAATATATCCACGCTAAAACACAAATTAAACATAAGTAAAAAGCAAAATAAAAAAAAGGAAAAAAAGGATCCAAAGGACTCATGACAGTAAAAATGGTAAGAAATCCCACTGAAGGCCGCTCCTGAGATGAGAGTTCGCTAGGTTCGACTCACACAATCAAGGAATGCAATCAAGGAATTACGCATTCCCAGTAATTTGGATCATATGGCCACATCACGGAGAATCCTGAGATCGCGGGAGTTTTGATCCCCTTCTGCATTACTCTCTCAAGATAAGAAAGGCTTCTTCTCTTGGGAACCGACCAAATCCCACAATCTGATGTTCTTTCCCACCAAACACCTAAAAAAATTCCCAAAATAGTGGTTCACCACTCCTAATCTAGTCATATATCTAGGAATGCACTATTCATCTGAACTAGAAATTAATACCAAACTTACTTCATTGAGTCCTAGGAGGTAGATAGAAGTCAAAAAATCTGAAATCATTTTAGCAGGAGCTGTCATATGTCTCGCATCGACCCTCAAATTCATTGCCTTCTAAGATAGCTAATGCTTGTCCCACTGATACTTCTCTCAATAACTGAAAAAAGATAGTTCATGGCACCATATTCTCAATCTTTGAATGAACACCCAATATCTCGAATTCCTTTCCAGATATGAGTACAATGTGTTTCTCACTTTTGGTGAAAAAATGTGTTCCTATTGGTGTAAGCATGCCAAATTGCCTTATGAGCTAGCTTGGGCTCCACTTTATAAGAGGCCTATGAGTTGAGCTCAACGAGCAAACAAGATGCCTCAAACTCCACCATGGTGTCAAAAAAGCCCTCTTCTTTTCTTGTTTTTCTTTTGGGTGGGGACTTTTTAAATGTCCCTTACCTTACAGTTTGTAATTGATTTCACTTGAATGAATCACTCTTTTTTTGCAATATATATATATATATATTATAGAAAGAGCAACTCATGGCCCCTTACGCGTTATGTCAAAAAGGCGGTTACAAGAAATCAGTGGGAAAATTGGATCCCCGCTAAAAATAAATAAAATACATAAGGTCATACAGGTTCCTTTTTCCTCAAATCAACTCCACCCAAAAAAAAAAGTTGAAACAAAATGAAATGTAACCAAAATATACATGTATCAAACCAAAACGTATACCCAAAGAAGTGACATATACCCTCTATTAAATATATATCAAAAGAAGTGAAGGTAATAAAATTTGTAAGCCAACAAACGACATCTTGAGATTATATATATATATATATATATTTATATAAACGCCCAAGGGCTAATTTTATTGACATTGAAAAGATACATAGAGGTTGTATGAGAGGACCCAAAAAAAGGTATCATACCCATACGATACATCAGACACTAGCCTCCTAAAAGGATGAAACATAGATAAAACAAAAAAAAAACAAAACTTGTAGGAAATAAGCTGCTAGGCACGAGCTAGTTTGGTCTTGTCTCTGTCTCAAGTTCTAGGAGCGGAGGTAGCTAACAAATTGCTGAGTGTCGCTTCATTACCCGAAGTTACTAGAGTATCATCCATTAAGTTCCCAAGCTCAGGTGTGCCTCCATTCTTCTTTTCCTTTCTAGATGTGTATACCTATCATTCCTCATCCGAGGAATGGATCATCTAATCGGTGTGGTCAACAAATTGTTGAGCATGTAGAAGAGAATGAGCCCCCAGCTCCTGACTAACATTAACAACATTCTGATTCTGAATAGATGGCAAGCATGTCTCTTCAACACCTGATGCATCCTAGGAATGTAGAGCTTCAATACTATCCTGATTATCAGACCCAAGTAAACCATCTGCCAATATATCAGTCAGAAGAACAGAGACAGTATTGTCTCTAGTAGTGGGAGGGAGAGGTGGCATCGTGTCAATCTGTGTTTCAATAGTCTGTGGAATGCACTCAGGAGCGGAGGGTCAGGTATGATGTGGGGCAGATCCAGAAGAGTTTTTACTTGAAGGTTTTAAATTTGGATGCAACTGATAACATTGAGAAGGAGAATGTCCAAAATTACAACAGTGGTACAATAAAGTGGTATCTGTTCAAGTTCTGTTTGCTGTCAAAATCCATGATGTTGTGTACCAATCCATATTTATCCCATAAAAGGTAAAGTAATATCCCTTTCTATCAAAATTCTGGCTTCTGAAGTCCGAGTCAGATTCACTATAAGCATGTCAGGTTTGAGGGGTTTATCGTATACCATCGCTAAAGCGAAGAGAAGCTCTTCATCAAAAATGTGGATCTTCAAACCTAGGAAGCGCAGTCAAACAAGAATGGTAGGAGGTTCAGTACGATGGTCAAAATCCACCGTCCATTTTAAAACCTTCATCGCCTAATTTTTTATTCGAAGAACTCTTCTCGCAAACAAATGGGTGTAGTCTTCGTCATTTGATAATTGAATAAGAATGTGGTGATCATCCAATACACCAATCTTCCAACCCACTTGCAGCTTCATTTGCTCAAAGTCATTTCGAATTAGCTCAAGTTTTGGGTTGACATAAAGAAACTTACCTACTAAGAAAAGTTGGCAGGGCGCAGCAAGGGTGGAGATGACTGCCTCAATGAGAAATATTTCAAGTTTGTTATACGGGAAGCTTTTTTGAGAAATCCGGTTTCAATGCCAAGAGCAAAATTATCGTGGTATCAGAGGCAGAGATCTATATATATATATATACATGGATTAAGGCTTATAATAATAATAATATGATATATATATATATATATATATATTATAAAAAGCCCAAGGGCTGATTTTATTGAAATAGAAAAAGGATACATAAAGGTTGAATGACAAAAGCCTAAAGAAGGCACCCTACCATACGATACAAGTACAGTAATAACCCAACAAAAGATATAGATAGACTCATTAAAATGTAAAACAAATTTAAAACATTCACAAAACAAGTTGCTAGGGACGATCCAGTTTAATCTTGTCTCTTCCTCTAATTTTAGGAGAGGAACCAGATAACAAATTTTGAAGAGTCGTGTCATTTCCAAGAGTCACCAAAGTATCATCCATTAAGTTTCCAAGTTGGAGTGAGACCCCAGCCTTCTTCTTCCGCCGAGACGTGTAAACCTGTCATTCTTCATCAGAAGACTGGCTCATGTGATCCTCGAACTGATTTGATGTTAGCACCGCAGTAAGAGGAAAGACAATCGTTGTCATTGCGATAGATTCCAGTGTATGTGAAGTGTGAATTGTTACCTTTGCACCTGATGCTTCATGAATAAGAGCTGCGGGACTATTCTGATTTTCAGTTCGAACATTATCCGTTGTAGTATGGTTAGGATAAGGGATCCCAGGGGCAGACATCACTCTTGTCTTGTGGTGATTCCCTCCTCAGGTTTGTTGTCATCAAGTTTGTTGGGAGGGCGTTCAGGCACATGTGGTGCACTAATAGTATGTTCCTGTTTTTGACTATTGGTTCTCAACTGTATGTGCAATCTGAAACATTTCTCCTGCAGGTGTCTAAACATCTTGCAGTGCTTGCAGTGGTATGATTTTTGTTTCATAAATATTTTTTGTCAATAATCATTGTGAACAGATCCAAGCCAGACTTCTTCTACATCTGGTAGTGTAATATCTCGTTCAATCAAAATCCTTGCAATAGAGGGCATTGAAAAATAAACTGTAGGTAAGTCTACCTGCAAAAGTTTTCTAAGGATAGTCTCAATTGCATATAAGATAGGTAGGTCAAAGAAATGAAGCTTGAGTTAAGGTAATGAGAATCAGATAAGTGCAATTGAGGGTTCTTGACTGGGATCAAATTTGGGGGTCCATTTGAGCAATTTCATATGTTTGCCTCAATTGTGATGAATTTCTTTAAGAAAATCCTCATGTAATTATCTTCAGTGCTCGGCTGTAACATAACATACCTTCCGTCGAAATGATTCACCTGCCAATCCTCAACCAGTTTGAAATCTTCAAAAATCTTCAAAAATCTTCCTGATGATCTCCATCTTAGGGCAACCAAATTGGAACTTTCCAACTAGTGTAAATTTGTATTTTCCTGCGCGAATTGAAATTTCAGATTCAAAAAAGAAAATTGTTGGTTTGACCGCTTTTTTCTCTACTTTTTTTATGAGATTGCAATCGTCATTTCCTGCATCAAAATGATGGTAAATCTGCGAGAATACCGCACTATCTGCGAGGTGAAAAGAGGAGCTGCGTTTGTGAACCACAGTAGCATAGGAGGGTTTGGCGGGGTTATCACCAGCGAGGGCGGCGGCATGGGAAAGCCCTGAGGCCATTACCGCAGCCAGTGCCAACCTGCAGCACAGCGAGAGAAGCTGCACGAGTGTCGAACGGCTATCGCAGAATGCAGAGGCAGAGCCGAGCAGAACAGGCAGCTCTGTCGTAGAGGAGACGCACGAGCGGTCGAGTGGCTCTGTGGCAGACGAGACGCAGCAGAAGGAAGGTGTCGAACGACATTGTCGCAGAAAAGACGCAGACAGGTCGAGCTGCTCGACGCAGGCAGGGAGCGGCTCTGTCGCAGCCGAGATCGAAGACGCAGCACTTGAAGCCGAAGGAAGCAGACGAGGCGAGTATATCTTGAAGCCGAAGGACCCTAGGGTTCGCCATGGGACAGAACCCTAGCAGAGCGGAACGACGACATGTCTTGAAATTATATTTTTTTTAAAGCCAACAACTGATTTTATTGAAATATAAAAGGATACATAAATATTGTATGAGAAGAGCCCAAAAAAGCACCCTACCCACACGATACAAGTACATAAAAACTCCAACAAAAGGTACTGATAGACTCAAATAAAATTAAAAACAAATTTAAAACATGCAAAGAACAATAGCTAGGGACGAGTCAGTTCAGTCATCTCTTCCTCTAATTTTAGGAGCGGAACCAGATAACAAGCTTTGAAGAGTCGTGTCATTGTCAGGAGTCACCAAAGTATCATCCATTAAGTTTCCAAGTTGGACTGAGCCCCCATGATTCTTCTTCCGCCGAGAAGTGTAAACCTGTCATTCTTTATCTGAAGACTGGCTCATATGATCATCGATCTGATTTGATGTTAGAACTGCAGTATGAGAAAAGACAGTCGTTGCCACCGCGATAGGTTCCAGTGTATGTGAAGTGTGAATTGTTACCTCTGCACCTGATGCTTCCTGAATAGGAGCTGCGGGACTATCCAGATTTTCAGTTTGAATACTATCCATTGTAATATGGTGAGGAGAAGCCTGTCATTACTCTTGAATATTATCCATTGTAATATGGTCAGGAGAAGCCTGTCATTACTCTTCCGAATAGGAGTTGCGGGACTATCCTCGATCAGATTTTCAGTTATTCTTCCTCCTGGAATAAACCTATCATTACTCTTCCGAAGAATCAGTCTAATGGGGTGGTAGAGCTGAAGCAGAAGGAATACCAACCGTAGTACCCACAATAGATTTTACTATCTGTGAAGGTATAAGTTGCCTCTACACCGGATACTTCCTGAAGAAGTGGAGCTACGAGACTCTCTTGATTATCAGTCTGAACACTATCATTTGTAGGTAATAGTCCATCAGTATTGTTTTCTATGGGGTTAGATTTGAAGGTACCAGCATCACATTACTCACAGTGACAGTAACAACAGTGTCATAGGCGTGGAGGGGGGGTCCTCAGGGACAATAGACACCTCCTGTCTGGTAGTATCTTCCCCAAATGGAACTAAAATGTTCAAAGCAACGGGGTTAGACCCATCCTTAATCACTTGGACCTTAGATTTCAAATTTGGATGAAACTTATGGCATTTATCAAGGATATGACCAAACATCTTACAGTGGGTACAATATGGAGGTCTGTGCTCCATGACAATTTGTTGTCAATAACCATTATGGGTTGTGCCTAACCAGACTTCAGTAACATCAGGTAAAGTAATATTCCTTTCCACAAGTATTCTGGTCACCGAGGGTCTGGTAGTTCAAAGTAGTTAAATCTAGTTTCAAAGGACCCCCAAGGTTGTCTCCAATAGAATAGAGAACCTGATGGTGAAAAAAATACAGTTTGAGACCAGTTAAACTAAACCATACCGGTACAGTTGGAGTTTCATGATTTAGGTCGAAATTAGGAGACCACTTGAGTAACTTCGTTGATTTGTCTGCGATATTAAGATCTGCGATATTAAGATATTTCTTATTAAGATATTTCTTGGAGAAAATTCTAGTATAGTTTTCAGTCAATATTAGTTGGATCAACACATGTCTCTCATCCATGAATCTCAATTTTCATTTGCTTACTAGTTTAAGATCATTAACACTCTTTCTGATAACATCCATAGGAGGTTGTCCCTACTGAAATTTTCCAATGAGAGCAAACTTGAATTTTTCCGTCATGATAGAAATTTTTAATTAAAAAACTAATTAAAAAAAAATGTTGTTTTTCCACCTTTTCTACTTCTTTTCTTAACAAAAGGACAATCATCTGTACCCTTGCAACATTTCTTATAGCTTGAGGGAAATACCACAGCGGACTCCACATGAGGATTACCCACCACTTGAACAAATGAGACTTTGTCCGGCTCAACCAAAGAAGAGGGAAGGGTCATCAAAGCGAGGAGAGCTATCGGAGTTAAGCTACAACGAGGTTGCTAACAGAAAGAGTCGGGCAGGATGCCAGAAGAAATAGGATGCGCGCAGACAGGCGCATCCTTCTGCGAGATGACGTGCGAACCAAAAATGTCTATCGAGTAGAAAGGCAAATGCGAGCAGAGAGACACATCGTCGGTTAGGAGACGACGTGAGAACAGGAAGACGTCGTCGTCTTCGTGCGCCTGCAAGACGAAAACGTCTGTCGGGCAGGAAGGCGAATGCGAGCAGAGAGGCGAGTCATCAATTAAAAGACGACAAGCGAACAGGAAGACGTCGTCGTCGTCTTCGGGTAAGGCGAACAAAACGACGTTGTCGGGCTGGAGAGACGACTGGCGAGCTTAGACGGAGAAAAGAAGTGAATCTGATAGTTTCGGCGCCGGGAATTGCCATTGGGCGAATCCCTAGCAGAGCCCGCTGCTGACGTCATATATGATTGATTTTGTTCTAGGGAGAGGTTGGTTTGAATGCTCTAATATGTGTACTCTTACTACATGCTCTTGAGGTTGATCTTCGTTTAAAAGAAGTGTTAGTCATCTGGTGATATTTTTACTTTTCCACCATCAAAGATAAGGTCTACACATTGAAAAGAGATCAATATGATTGTAGTTGCACCATATTATTGATAAATGACTTCACTCCTATAAAATACTTCATCACCACGTGTTCATCTAATTCCACCAACTCACATTTCAGTATGAGTTGATCAAATTCAATTAGGTACTTTTCCATAGAAAAATCTCACTAGCGCAAGTTGTGAATTCCTATGTACATGTCTGATCAATAATGCGATGGAAGGTATTAGCATTTCATCTCGCTTTTCACACAACTCATGTGGAGTTCTACCTATATTTTCTAGCTGTTTAAGATGCTTCAGGTTCTCTCTCCACAAAGAAGCATTCTTGACACCGTTCTAAGACTCCTATAAATTGTGATAGAATACAAAAGTTGTTAGGTAAGTTGTAAAATAGTTAACATGAGTGGAGAGAGGGATGACTGCTGAAAATTAGTGTGCATCAGGGCTGGACAGCAAACCACAAGCAGGAAAAAGATAGTTTCCAATTGTACACAGTAGGTAGCAGCAGCTACGACAACTTTTTGGCTGAAAATAGTAAGTGAGAAGTGAAACAATGAAGTGTAGACGGCAAGGGAGGGAGATCCACCACTTATTCTTAGGCAAAAAAACACAGCACTTGCTAAAAGAAGAGGCTATATAACACTACGGAGAGCAAGAATTATGAAAAATCATCCAAAAAACTTAAAATCAAGACAAGTTCGAAAACTGCCAAAATACCCACTATATAAATGTCCTATAAAAAAAGAAACCTAATTAAAAAAAAATTATGAAAGAATAAATGTACTGGAATTGATCTGGGATTACATCTCGTACAGGATGTCACAAACAATTTCGTGCACCCATGGTTGGCTCTGCAATCCCGCCCGCAATCACAGACAATTTCGTGCACCCATGGTTGGCTCTGCAATCCCGCGGACTGCTAACATGCAACTTCAACACTCGTGTCAATTCTTTCTGAGTTTAACAATTATTAATTTTATCTCACTTGTCTGAGGGAACGTCTTCGAACAAAAATTTGTTCTATTGTTTGAATCCACTCAATAAATTCATAAACTCAAAAGATCGGCCAAAATCAGACAAGCCAATTTTCACTCCAAAATCTATCTCAGATATTCCATATCAAATTATTGGGATATTGGCTCTTCATCACTAAAAATTTCATGGTAAAAAATATTCACTTCCCTCGATTTGATGAGTCGCCATTGCGGTTATAGGTGGCTTTTCCCGATTGTCTTTTCTCAAACTGGAAAACCATTACTACAGTTGGATGATCTTCTTTGCATGCAGTACATTGTAAGATCTTGGTCGTCTCTTCGCATATTTCTCCTAAGTAGAACTGTGTAATTTTCTACATATCAAGTTTCAACGTGTAAGTGGAGTATCCACTTTGACACGAATATTGTACTCACCAGACCCATTGTTTCATGCTTCTCCCACTATTTTCTGCACGAACAACTGCCAAGTATTTTATATTCCTTTCAAGTGTTGCCCACCTAGCATATCATAATTCCCTTATTATTCCACAACACCTCACCGCCAGATACACTTGTTAAACACCTAGAGATTATAACAATGTTAGCATAAAAAATTCCATAGAACATAAAGAAAACAAGCAATCGAGAAAGAAAAATAAAAAAGATACATTTAGAGAGAAGTTCTCAGATAATTAAACTGGTGCACAAAAATCTTTATTGTCTCCCCATACATTGCCCTTTGACATAATTTCATAAAGATTTGAGGCTATAAGAAAAAATGTTGTTTTGACTTTATGTGTGTGTGTGTGTGTGTGTGTTGACACACACACACACATACAAATTTACACATACAAATATATATATATATATAAAGCCCGAGGGCAAATATATATTTTTCATATTTTAAATGAACGAGCACTATACCTCAAACCCTATATCTATCCCAAAGGATAAACACAAGACTTGAGGATAAGACTTAATAAAATAATCTAATAAATGTATGACATCCGTTTGGTTTCCAAATTCATTTTATTTGCCAAAAATTTTCTCTAGTTAATATGAAGAATTAAATAGGGTTTATTTTACTTCTTATAAGGGCAAGCCCGTACAGTTAATTACATCTTAGATAACCGACGTCACCTAAAAAAACTCTCAATATAAATAAGGGAATATTATCTTCAAGGAGTTCAAAAGGATAGGACTTTTCGATGAAATCAAAAAAAGAGGTATGAAATTCTGGAGCTGATGATGTGGTTGTGAAGCAGTAGAAATACTTTCACATGTCTTATCAGTGATAGGTTCTAGGACAGGCGGGGTCTAAAGAAACTCCCTTTCCCCCACGATAAGAGGTTCCAAAGACGAGGGATCTACAACTGGTAGTTGTCAAATTGCCTATATGATCAAGAGGAGATGGAATCACAACTTCTAGTGGAGCAGTTATTTTTTTTGTCTGAGTTGGAGGTGTAGATGGTGACATTGAGAACTAGAGTGTCCGAACATACGACAGTTCGAACAATACGACGGAAAAAGTTCAATCTCTACCTTATGGCAATATCCCTGGTGTTGTGTGTCCAACCAGATTTCCTCAGATGCAGTTGAAGTGATGTCTCTCAAAACAAGTATTCTGGCAAATTAAAAGTTGGAATGTCCGTCTTGAGTGGCTTCCCATAAGCTAAGGCAATAGAGTACATTACTTTTTGAGAAAAATAATTAAATTTAAAACCAGGGGGACGAATCCAAACCGGAATGATTGGCGGTTCCGTCTGTGGGTCAAAATTCGCAGACCATTTCAAAATTTTCATTGTTCTGTTATCAATCAATATTCTTCTTTTAGTAAATAAACACATGTAATATTCTTCATTGCTAATTTGAATAAGAATGTGTCTCCCATCTAATAATCAAATTTTCCATTCTCGAACAAGGTGCATAAGTTCAAATTCTTTGCGAATGAGCTCCATTTTGGGATGTCCATATAGAAATTTCAAAACCAAATTCAGACGACAGAAGGAAGCAAGTTGAATACCTTCAGCTTCTGTAAAAAAGATGACGGGTTTCTCATTCTTCCTACTAGGTTTCTTGACGTCCTCTGTTCACTCAAACGAAGGAGGGAAAGATGATGATTTTGGTGTGTCTGAAGCGTGGACACCAGTAAAAGCAGCTGCATATGATTTGTCAGTTGAGCAGAAGTAGACTCAAAACCTGAAGGGAGGGACATGTACACCTTCTTTGTGAGAGCACCATTCAAGAAAGCATTCTTAAAATCAAGTTGGAGCAAGGGCCAATCCAGATTCACAGCTAGGGATAGCAAGACTCCAATGGTGTTTAATTTAGCAACCGGAGCAAATGTCTCACCATAGCCAACTTCATAGGTTTGTGAGTAGTCTTTGGCAACCAATCATGCGTTATTGCATTCAAAAAATCCATCATAGTTAAATTTGGTGCTGAAAATCCACCGACACCCCACTATTTTCTTACCCAAAGGAAGGCCCACAACATCCAAGTATGATTCCGTTGAAAGACATTCATCTCATCTATTATAGAAGCTTTCTAGGAAGGGTCTACTAATGTTGCCTCAGTAGTTGATGGAAGGTTATGAGCAATTAAGGCAGTAGCAAACGCTTTATAAGTTGGTGATAAATTGTGGAAAGAGACATTTTACCAGGGAATAGAGAGAGCATGCCTGTTTACGTACCTCAATAAAAGAACTCGCCTCCTCATTCGGAGTAGTAGTTCTGGGGATGTCGTCCGGCATGAATTCCAAGTCCTACAAGGAGGTAGCGGGCGCAATAGTAGGAGCTTCGGGATGAGTGCATCGAGTATAGACACAAAGTGTGGCAGGAGAAGATGATTGTTTAGAAAGTGGTAGATCCAAAGGGACAGAGGGCTCCTCGAATATAATGGATGGAAGAGTTGGGGAAATATCCACAGGAGTCTGATAAGGATCAGTGTCCATGAAATCTAGCTCCCCTCACTTGAAGCAGTGATAGGAAGTAGGAGACTCACAAACAGTTTATTTGTGATAGGATCAATACATTGATAGTCATTTTGAGTGGCAGAGTACCTGAGAAAGACCCTCTAATGTTCTGGGAAGAAGTATACTACGATTTGAGGTAGTGTTAAAAACAAAGGTCGTGCACCCAAAAATTTTAGGATCTAAAATAGAGAAGAATCAATTGGTAGAAAAATAAGACATCAAGATGGCTAATGGGCTTCTGAAGTTGTGAATTTTTGTGTGAAATCTATTTATGGGATAGGTGGCAGTATGAACGATATCAATCCAAAAACATTTTTAGATAATAGATTGAAACATAATGGAACGAGTAACTTTAAAAATGTATCAAATTTTTCTCTAGACTAAACAATTTCGCTAAGAAGTATCCGTACACGAGCAATAATGGAGAATGCACTTACTTTCCAAGAATTCTCCCAATATAGAATTAAAGAATTCACGGTCATTGTAAGTTTGAAAGACTTGAATTAATGTTTTGAACTTGGTCAAAACTTTGGTCAAAATGAAGAAGGGAAAGTTTTTTAAGGTTACAGCAGCTTCAAATTTGTTTTTTAAAATATATACCCACGTCATTCGAGGGTGATCATCAATCAAAGCAAATAATTACCGTTTTTTAGTGTAGCTGGGTGTGCGAGAGGGTCCCCATAAATCACTGTGAATAAGTGAAAAATGAGCAGAAAGCATGTGAGAGGGGTGGATAAGGAATATGGTAAAGTTTAGCTAACTAACAAATCTCATATTTCAAACTAGAAAATTTATTATTAGTAAATATCAACTGATACAATTATTTTGAATATTGAAAGCTAGGATGATCTAAACGACAATGCAACAATATAATAGGACATTCAGTGTGCTGAAAAAAGTTATAACTATTGGATGGAGTGTCTTCATTCTTCGTGTATCTCTTGAAATTAGTAGAGCCTAACTACCGGTTAGGAGTTCCAATCATCCTCCCCGAAAAACGATCCTGAAAGAAACAAATACCAGGAAAAAAATTGACAACGCAACCAATACCATAAGTCAACTTACTAATAGATAAAAGATTACACTTCATCAGAGAAACATGTAACACATATTCTAGAGTTAGACCGACTGTTAATACAACAGACTCATTACCCGCAATTGAATTACATGAATCGTCAGCAATCTTAACAGTATCTTTTTCGAAGTAAAGATAGTGTATCAAGAAAGCTTGAAAGCATCCAATCATGTGGTACGTAACACCTGAATTAATAATCTATGTTCTAAAATAGATAAAAGAAGTGAGTGTCATAGAAATAGTACCTTGATGGACGTTGAAGGTTGACTGATTAGAAGAGAACTGACTGGATCCCAACATGATAATTAAGAGCTCCATCTGACTTCTAAGAGAGTCGAGTGATTCTGAAACGTTCTAAGTGGCAGCTGGTTGTACTGTAGTACACTCAGACGTCATAGTGAAAGCCTTAGCAGAGGAGGATTTGGTTGAAGGCTTGTATGTAGTTTCCCGTGGAGCGACAAACACTTGTCACGAGTGTGACTGAGTTTGTGACATAAGTCAAAAGCGGAGAGACTGGCCTGAGAAGACAAGGACGAGTGTTCTTTACTATTAGTATCCAAGGCAGATGGTTCGCTTGAAGTGGAAGAACCGTCCAAGACAAGCCTCTGGCTCTCTTCACATTGAATCTCTGTGAGCGTAGCACGAGCGAAAGGAAGAAAATCCCAGCCAAGAATACAGCTTTAGACTTCATCAAGGTTTGTTAAGTTCTACCGCAAATTGAAATATACAATCCTTTTCTACAATTTTCTGAAAGAGTGAAAGATCTGCTAGAAAGTGTCAGGTGCACTCATAATAAAGATCACATTCCATCCATAAGGCCACCAAATCATTGTAATACTGGTTCACGATCCTCGATCCCTGATTCGCCTCGCTAATCTTAATAGAAACCTCATAAAATTTGTTGGAGTTCCCTACATCCGAGTAAGAATCCCGAACTACAATCCATATGGCACTAATAGAATGAAGAAACATATATGAGCGGCCAATTGTAGTCTCCTGGAGTTGATTAGCCGTGACATGACCAAGAAATTCTTAAGTTCCAAGATTCACAAATTATCCCTGCAAGATAACTGAATTTTTCACATCCCTTGACTAATAAGAACGTGGCTTGAGACCATTAGAGAAAATTAGAACCGTTCAGTTTATATGTAGTGATTAGGAAGTTCTAGTGATTTTTTGGTTGTCTGCTCTGCGAAGGCAATGAAATTGGTGTCGATCCTCCGATGGACTCGTGTACACCATCACGAGGAGGCTCGATGGTGGAGGAAATCTCCATGATCCCGACGGAGCCAAAGTTGATGTTGGATAGCCGAGACATAAAAAGACATACAAAGAGCGGACCTCCGACAATCGACGACAGATCAGTTCGGCTGGAGCAGGGCGACAAACTGGTTTACACGGCTTTTTATTTAAGTTTATAATGTATTTTTTTTTTTAAGTTTTGGAACCATTTGTGGTTTTTTTGTGTGGGCCGAGTGCCCTGCATGGGCCCTCCCACACATCGTATCTTCATCTTTCGTTCTATTTAATATATTAGCCTTTTTGGGCTTTCAAAAAAAAAAAAGTATTCATGTGTTGTCATAAAGTGACACTTCTTCGAGTAAACATATAGCTTTTCCAATCACAGAACCTCCAAGATCATCCTCATATGTTGCAATTGCTCCTATAATCTGCTGTAGAAGAGGATATCATCAAACTACACAACTACGAACTTTCCAATGTAAGCCCAGAGCACTTAATTCATCAGTCTCATGAAAGAGGTATGTTCATTGGACAGTCCAAAGGGTGTGATTGTCAACTCATACAACCCATCTCTGGCCTTTAAGGTAATATTTCATTCATCCCCCAGGCCCATCCTGATTAGGCGATAACCACTGCGTAGGTAAATCATGGAAAAAATAATGACTCCATGCAACTGATCTAGTAAAGCATCAAGGTGAGCTATATAAAATTTATACTTGATAGTGATCTTATTAATAGCTCGAGTATCAATACACATCCTCCACGAACCATCCTTTTTAGGCACTATCAATGCAGATGGACTTGTGCTCTCCCTCACCAACCCTCTAGCAATTAGACTATGCACCTATCGTTGCACCTCCTCATACTCAGCTGGTCTAAATTTATCTGCAGGTCTGTTAGGCAACACCGATCCAGAGATAAAGTCTATGCTAAGATACATGTCTCTAAGTGGTGGTAGACCCTCTGGTATGGTGTCAATCAACACATCCTGAAAGTCGATCAGTAGTATTTGTATCATCTTTGGTAGCTCATTCTCTTCCTCAAACCCCACTAAGATGATTAAGGATTCATGCTGATTATAGAAAGGTGGCACGTGGGACAAGTTTCCTCTGCAATGTTAGTGTCCTCTCCCTCAAACTTTTTGATGGGAAAAAGAACAGTATTTCCCCTCCTACGTGAAAGAGGAGTTCTTGAACTTATCATGTTAAGTCCTAAGATCAAACTATCACTGTTTCCCCAACAAGACAAGAAAAGCATCATTGGGCATGATATCACACCACACCTGATCCTCCAACTGGTCTCCAATAGAGAACTCGATTAAACATCGTTGATCCACACGTATCTCATGCCCCTTCTTCAATTAGGTCAGAGAATAGGGTTGAGAATACTTCTGAATAGCCAAGTTCAACTTCAACAAAAAAGTAGAGACAATATTCTTACAGCTCCCCTCATTAATAATAAGGTTGCATATCTTTCCCTCCCAGTCCACCTAATGCAAAAGATGTTATGTCACAACTATGAGTGATTTTTCTTCGGTTCATATTACAAAGCCCTCCTCAAAACAAGCATGTCACCCTCATCTTCATGGAGCTGGTACTCACCCTATCTTCAACTACCTCCACCTCCCTTCCTCCAATGTATCTTGCTCGATGAAGAAAACAAATATGCTCCTAAAGAAACTGGAGGCATACTATCCATACCCATAGCACCTGAAGCATTTCTTAGCTGGAGCTATGATGGGTGTGCTACTCTTCTCATGCTTCTTTCCACTCTAATCAGCCCTATCAATGCCCCGACCAATCTACACAACTCCCTCGTGTGTGCTCCTAATAATGCCTCTAGTCATGGGTGGTTGTCTGAATAGAGGAAAGTGTATCTTATACTTTGTTGTATCTCCACCTTTAGTGCCAAGGTCTGAACATCACCCAATGACCGATAAGATTATAGCTACACAACATTGTCAATGGAGGGCTTCAGGCCTCCCAAGTATCTGGTTATAGTGTACTCCTTTGGCTCTATCAGCTAACATTTCAACATAAACTGCTCGAGTTATTTAGTGAACTCCTCCACTAACAATTTCCTCTGTTGTAGCTAGTAGAGCTTCAATAACATTTCTTGAGGGTAGTGTAGAGGTAGGTCTTTTCTCTGCAACCCTTTCTTCATCTTCTCCCAAATAGTGATCTTATTCTGATCTTTTTTGTCTCGCTCTCTTCAGTTATCACAAAGTGGCACTCTTTTTCAGCTTTATCAGCTAACATTTCAACATAAACTGCTCGAGTTATTTAGTGAACTCCTCCACTAACAATTTCCTCTGTTGTAGCTAGTATAGCTTCAATAACATTTCTTGAGGGTAGTGTAGAGGTAGGTCTTTTCTCTGCAACCCTTTCTTCATCTTCTCCCAAATAGTGATCTTATTCTGATCTTTTTTGTCTCGCTATCTTCAGAATTTCTTATCACAAAGTGGCACTCTTTTTCAGCTTTAAAGCAACAAACTTCACCCTAACAGTTGTAATGCCAAAATTTCAAGGAACCGGGTAAAGTTCTGCACAATTGAAAAGTACCCCAAAATTGTTCACCTCTCCAAATTTGATCAAAATAATTTTCAATTCTACACAAGAAATCAATCAGTTCCATATAAAGTATCATGCATGAATAATGAATGAAATGAGAAATAAAAACAAAATTGAGAAGTTATAAGTTTTAATACCTTAATTAATCCCGAATTAATTTTCTTAATCCTCGCTATTGTTCCCAACCGACCACTCCATGCCTTTTATTCGTAGATTTAGGTCATAGGGCTAGAGAGCTTCGAAATTCCTTCCCCATTTCCCAATTCTCTCTCCTGATTCTCTTCTCCATCGTGCCTCTCCCTCACGCGAGAGCATAGTCCTGCACATCACAATCCTAGGCATTCGATCCCCTCACTTTTGTATTGAAGTTTGCCTCATTTTTTGAGTTTTTCTCATTCCAGGCAGTCGTCGGAGGCACCGATTGTGGGACAAAAGTGTTGTAATCAATTTGCAAGCTTCCAAAAAGGGTTTTATCCCGCGTTAAGCGAAGGGGAAGTTAAGTTGGAGGTGATATAAAGAAGATAGCTGGTTTCAGAGGGGTGATTTATGCCGAAAAGCCTATTTGAGGTATGTTTCGGGCGAGTAAGTTATGTTTTAAGTTAAATCATGTTATGAACCCAAATGTTGTCTTTGTTTCCCAAGTTGTGTATACGAGGTGGCGAGCTCGAGGCGAACATATAGAAACTCATCGTAGTGTTGCTCCGTCTAGTCAGATGAAATAATCATATGCAACATTAAGAAAAATACTCTTTTATAAGTCTCATATGATTTTTAGTTTGACATTGATGCATTTAAGAATTATGACATATTTTAGATCAATACCTACAATTAATTTATGAATGCAAATTGACTTTTAGTATACTGCACATGATTCTATGTCATTGTATGGTCCAAATGATTATGCATATAACACTGATTGTTTGCACGTATTCATTCTGTTATGATTCATGCTTATGAGATATGAAATACCTGATTACAGGAATTATGCTTTATGAAACCTAATCTGGCTTACAAGTAGGCTTGGCTAAGTTAAAAACATAATCCTAACCCAACAATTGTGTCAGATGTTATTCTTCACTCTACTCCGATGCAATGCATAAGCCTATAACAAATATTAAAACTTCTTTTATTATTGTTATTATTGAGAAAACTCTCTCGTTGTTGATGCTATACCAATAAATTTTCTCTAGGCATCATTTTATTCATGAGATGATGAATAATCCAATAACCAAAGAATGTTATTAGGATTTGCACATTTAAATTTTTCAGGAAGCACAAAAAGTAAAAGCATAGAACTAATCAATAAAGGTGGTCAGTTAATTGAAATTGACCAAAAATTGTAGATTTTTCCATAATATTACTTTATCGTTTTAAACATGCACAACTGCAAGACATGGCAATATGAACCATAAACTGCTCCAAAAAAAGTACCATTAATACGCACAATCAATATAATTTTTTAAAAGTACTAAAGAAAATGCTAAGGAATTCATCACAACATTCATAAAGATAAAACAAGACTACCCATCCAACTGGCAAACCAAGAGGAAGGAGAAGGGCCAATGGCAACAATGAAAAAAAAAACATTTCAAATAGCACAATATCCATTGATAAACTCAGAATAAAATTTATTGACTCAGTAAATAAATGAGAAGGCATAAAAAGCAAAATTGTAGAGGAATCAAATGCACTGCACAATAGTGTAAGATAACTCAGAAGACCAAAAAGAAAACCTTTTCATAGTCGAAAAAAGTAGTTGAGCCTCTAATAGAATCCGAAGTCACTGGATCCTTACAAGGACGAGAAAACTTCCACGCACACTGCTCCCAAACCCGTCCTGTCCATCTACTAAGAAGCTGAAATCCTTCGATAACCATATCATACATATTTCCTTTTACTTCTCTACACCAATCCGGGTTGGAAGCTTCCGTCGACTTCAAATTTATGACCTGCATTGTTTAAAAAAAATAAGTTTTAAAGTTAACAAAAAAATCATTTTAAGTGTATCTTGATAGCTACTGCTAATTTACATGCATAACGCGTAACTAGAAAGCTTAGTGAGGCTTCGCAATCAATGATTTTGGGCTTAATATCAACTAGCTTGAGCCCGTCAAATAAAATTATCAAAACCAGAAGAGGAACATTTTGCAAACTTTCTAAGTAAAGAAGCCAACACGAGAAATTACAAACTAGAATAAGTTGGTCCGTGATATTTATGGAGTGTTATCATAGAGAAGTACATGGATGGAAAGTTACATTTTTATTAGGCTATTATATTGTCCTTATTGTTATCTTTCTTTTATACTCAATGATTACTTAATTATAGACACCTATCCTCAAGCTTCATAGTAAATGCAATATTTAATTTAAGACTAATGAACGTCCATAAAAAGATATTGAAAATAGGTGTCTATAACCCCAAGGGCCTGGACAGATCCTAATTAAGGTTTTTCTCACTGTAAGGGCTTACTCAGCTTTTTTAGGGTTTCTATTTTTTTTTGTTTTAATAAACAATTAGGGTTGCCCATGTTGGTTTTACAAATAACTACTTAAGAGTTTGTATAAATATTTGGCTTGATTATATAATATTGGAGATTTCTTTCACTATTTTTTTACTCTTAAAAATGTAATAGCCTTTCCCCTTCTATTGGTGTGCACGTAGTTTGAATGACATCAAGTGAGGGATCCTCCCCGACGTTATTGCAATGCCGAAATTATTTTTAAATTTGAAATAATCTGTGGATTTTGACCCACAGACGGAACCACCAATCATTCCGATTTGGATTTGACATTCCTACTTTTAACATTTTTCGTCCATCTGAAGTCAGAGTACTCATTAAAAGGGACATCACTTCAATCGCTTCTAAGTAAATTTGGTTAGGCACACAGCACCATGGATATCGGCAAAAGGTTGTGATTGAGCCTTTCCTTCCCTATTGTTCGAACGGTCATATGTTTGGCCACTCAAGTTCTCAATGTCATCACCTACAAACTCATATCAAACCAAGAAAGTAAAGTGTTCTGTCAGAGGCAGTGATTTCCCCTCATATTGATATGCTCCAAGTTATCGACAGTATTGATCTTCAAAAGAATACACCTAAAGATGTCACTATTATCGCAGGCAATATGTCAGTCATTCAGCCTACACACAATGTCATAGTTTTCCCATCTTTGGAACCCCTTTAGTGGGGGCGAAAGAGACATTTCAAACGTCACCTGACCTAGAACCAATCACTGATTTTACGGATGACAATATTGCTACTGTTTCTCTACTGCCTCATCAGGTCAAGCAGGATGTTACTGTTACTCAGGCACATAGGGTTCATGAAGTACAACACTTTGGAAGGTTCTTTAATGAAGGGAGATTCCTCTTGGATCAATAGACATGTCTTTTGAATTCAAAAAGGTTGACTTTTGGATAGAATTTTTTTAGGAAATTTTGAATTCTTTCTGTAGGGAGACGGCCTCTAATAAAAGAGAAGGAAGTCTAGGGCTTGAAGAAGAGGCGTGTGAGGGATTTTCGAAGAAGGTAAGGGAGAGAGAGAGAAGTCAAGGGCTTAGAGATTTTCTTCAAGGATTGTAAGAGGAGAGGGAATGTGAAAGATTTTTTCTTCACGACTTTTCTAAGAGAGAATTGAGAGTGTTTGTAAAGAGAGAAAGTGTTTGAAGAGAACTTCTAGGGATTTACTTGGGAAAGATTGTGAGATAAGTTGTGTTCTTTTATTTCTTTGTTTTGTAAACTTATTTTTATATATGAAATTCGTGTTTTGTCGTATCATTCTCATGAATTTTGAGTATTCTTTATCCTTCTCTCAATGCTAAGATATGGCTTTGTGAAGAATTGATTTTATTTTATAAGGTTTTAAATGTCATCGATCTTCATTTACTTTTCGATCTGGCCAATTAAAATGTTAAAATATGTTGAGAAACATATGATTTGAAAAGGCTATGATTTCTACAACATAGTGAGAATCATATTTGATTCCATGGGAGAGGATGTCATCCATGAGATTGAGTGCAAATAAATAGGGAAGTATACTTTGTTAGATGCAGAATTGAAGATTTTAAGGTGACAGATTAAAATCCTCAATTTGGTCCAGTTGATTGGAAACTAATGCGAGATTGTTAGCCCTCAGATGAGGTAGCAGTGGGAGCTCTGGCGTGGCTGCCGGTATCCTCCTAGCATAACCACAGAATTAGGGATCAAACTTTGGATTAGTCAATATACTTTATGCACTTGGAAGAGAGTAAAGAATAATATTGCTCCTATTTAGCACAAAATAATATATATATATATATATATTTAAATGATTTTAACTTCTTCACAATTCATATACTCATTATAAAGGGGAATGATGTTTTCTTAAATTTGAACTCTTCGTCACAAAAACTTTATTTAATTTTTGTAAGTTTACTTTTGAAAGTTTAGCAATTAGTTTAACTTAGTTTTTTTAACTACATTTTAATTAGCATTCACTCATTTACTCTAGATTCGAATTTTGTACTTCACTTTTGTAGTTTAAATTATAGTTTACATTATAATCATAAGAATTTACCTATAAGCATTTCCAACTTCCCTGTGGGATCGATATCCAGGACTCCGAGCAATACGTATACTTGTGTTATTTTTAGGAATTTGGCAATTTAAAAATTTTTAAAAAAATAAAATTATTTTCACAAAAGTTATTTTTATTGGGATTAAATTGCATATTTACTATTGTATCTGTCATATGTATTTTGTAAAATTGAAAAATATTTATAAAAATAACACACTAAATCCGCCTGCATCACTGGCTACAGTGGCTGGATTCTAAAATTGCAGTAAAGAAATGGAGGTATGGTAAGATAAATAACTCGTTAGGGTCGAGCTACAGTCGGAGCACCACTCAGAGCCTTGAAGACGATCACCACATCGGACGAGGGACAATTAGGGCACTAATTCAATGTCATAAAACCTAAAGTCATATATCATAAACTAGACCCCTAACTCTAAGCACATCATCCTCTATTTGTAATAAGGCAAGGATTTTATTTAAGCTATATTTAAAATGAGAGAGATTAAAATTAGATTTCTGATTTTAAGAATGGTTTATTAAAATAAGAAGGAAGAATAAAATCAGATCTCAGAATTTAAAAAAGAGGGAAAAAATATTCAGAAATTCTAATTTGAAAAGACTTATATTAGAAAGATACTAAGAATGAAAAAGGGGAAGGGGAAAGAAGGAAAAGTGAGGAGCGGCAGCCTCACTCAGTGAGTCCTCCATAGCACCCACATCAACACTGCTAAGAATCAATCATGATGAATTGAAGTTCAGGCATGATTTGTATAATATATACAACCCAACTTAATGGGAAGTGTTGAAAAGTACCAATCTACATATCAAATTAGGAGAAAATTTATTTTTCCTCTCAGAATATATTTCACAAATTAAGTTTTATTTTATTAGATATTTTCTATTTCTATTTTTTATTTGGTAGGATTTCTATTTTATTTCCTTTTGGTATTATATAAATGTTGTAAGGTGTAATGCATTGAGGTAGCAAAAAAATTTATTTGACAGATTTCTACAATATGGATTAATTTGGGATTGGTTGGTTTGATTTTATGCAATAGAGATTATTTTCTTTAATTTTTTTCTTTGTCAGAATGTTGCATCCTTGAGCTTTCTCAGGTGGTGTCACGGTAACATGATTAAATCTGGGTGATGATCTCTCCTGGATGTCTCATAACCCTCCAACACCATCAACCCTTGTTTCAGGCCCACTAAATAGCTGTCCGACTAGAGTCTACCCATCGATTGCACTGATTGTCCCACCACCACCTTTAATTTTCCATCCATCACATTCTTACAACTTTCCAAACTCATCCATTAACCTTTTCCCCAATCTAGTAATCCCAGTGTAGTCTTAAGCAAGATGGGTGCAAAGCTCCAACAAAGTTTACTCATATTCACACAAATAGATGGATAGAAAAAAATGGCATGAATCAGATTGAAGTGTGAGGAAATTCCTACAACATCTTTTAGGAAGCTCAAACCAAGAGCTGACAATCTATTTTGGGTTAGTAAGATAATCAACAATAATGTTTACAAGATTGACCTACGTGATGGCTGTAACATTTCTAACACTTTCAATATTACTGATTTGATATCATACTATGAGAAGCCAAACATTGTGAACATTGAAGGTGAAGCCTCTCCCGCCGAGGAGAATTAAACAAGTGTGAAATTCCGTCCTAGGTGAAAGCAGAAGTAGAACTTCCATTCCAAAGTGAACCGGGAGTGGATTGAACTTGTCTTGATTCAAATTCTCCCGTCCTAGGTTCATTTGATTGTTCTAGTTAGCTTCAAGATTGCTTATGTCGGCTTTATTATAAAAAATTGTTTTAGAGGATGTATTGGACAATTTACTTGATTTTATACTATTGGAGATTTCCTTGTCTAATTTTTTGGTCTTAAGGTAGCCTTTCTCCTTCAATGGTGTGTCAATAGCTTGAACGAGATCAGATGGTGAATCCTTCCCAATGTCCATATCTCACCACAATTGTCGTCAATCGGCGTTCCCGTCATACTTCCTATTCAGTAGCACCCATGTTCAGTTTATTCCCAATCTAATTGTTTCTTATTTTTATTTTTTTTTCTTTTTTTAACTATTCTCTAAACTTCACCAACACTTAGTTTGATCCTCATACACCTTCTAAGAACCCTAAAATGATCTCTCTCTCTCTCTCTCCTCGCACCCTCCCTCCCTCTCTCTCTCTCTCTCTCTCTCTCTCTCTCTCTCTCTCTCTCTTCTCTCTCTCAAACATAATGGTAACAATGATGATGGTCGCTATGTTGGACCATAACATCAGTGCTAACAAACAAAGCATTCAACTAATCGTGGTTTTGAGACATTTGGTTGTCATCCAACTAATCAACATGTATTTAACACTATAAATCCATTCCCAAGAGTATCTCTTCAAGCTCTGCTGCCGTTTATTTCAATGGCAACTAAGATTACCTTTTGCAACAATTCTAGATGCCAATTTTCACTTATCACAATATTTCCTCAAATAGCTTGGTTATAGCAAATCATTCTGATAAGCTTCAGTTTTATATTTCGATGCTTCATATCATATGGCAAGTAAGCAACAATAACTTTAATCATCTACTATTAGGAAATAGGTGAACTTCTTGGTCATCATATTTGGGATTTGATTACACCCCCAACAAAGATTAAAACCATTTTTTTGTCCATATGAATTCACTATTAAGTTACATTCTGATGATACTATTAATCACAAGAAGGCTTAATTGCTAGCAAAAGTACATGCCTCGATCCACGGCTCCAACTACTTCGAGAATTTTTTCCCCAACAGCCCAATTGAATGTTCTGCCTTTGTTCTATTTGTTATCATTAATCAAAACTGATCCAGATGCTTTAAACATATCTCAATAATACCCTTCTCTATTAGGCTCTTACCAAAACTATTAATATGGAGCAACCTCTATGAATTGTTGCTCAGGAGGAACAAACTGTGCAATCTTCATAAAACCATCTAGCAACTTTTTTGAATCTATTAAAGATCGAAAGTTTAGTTCAAATTTTGCCCTGGGGGTTAAAATTCTTGTTCTCTAGAAACATAAGAAAAAGATTGTTGTGGCAAAATCTGTTGTTGGATATGAATACATAGTCATAGTTCATTTTGTTTGCAAAAGGATGTGCATTAAAACTCTAGTAAAAGAAAAAAACTTCCCTATGACAGTTTGTATGATTCTTAACAATGACAACCAGCCAACCAGCTACATTACAAGCAATCTTATCGTTCATAAAAGAACCAATTATATCAAGTAGATTGTCCCTTCATCACAAATTCAATCCTTACAAAAAATGGTTATCATTCCACTGATGCAAAAAAGCAGTGCATTTATTTACCAAAACTTTAAGACCACTTAAGCTCTTTATTGTAATATAAAAGGAAAGCACCAGATTGAAAACAGCTCTTTTTTACCATTTTGCTTATTGTAATATAAAAGGAAAGCACCAGATTGAAAAGGCTTTCTCCATATTATTTTTTTAGCCAATTATTCATACTGATCCAAAAATAAGCATTTAAATTCATCCAATAATATAAACAGGAAAAAATGTTTCTCCCCAAAGACGTAAACCAGACATAACCCACAATGAGATAAAATAAGTACCTGATTGACTGCCGAGGCAAAGCGAATAGAGAAATCATCATGCTCAGCTCTAATAGTTCCAATGCAGTTTACAACCAAATAATGCCTCTTATATGTAAAACAGTCAAGGTTCGGCATGCAAATATGATTAACAAGGAAAATTCACCACATTAGAACTGAAGAGCTCGACAATACACAAGTTATCCTCGTTGAATGTTATGACACAATGGGCAAAAAAGTCACAAAGGAAAATGCAACAACAATAACAACAACAAGCCTTTATCCCTGTAAGTGGTGTCGGCTACAAGAATCCTTTTTATCCAATGTGTCCTATTGAGTATCTTATTTTAATTTAATTCTAATAAATAAATATTATTTTTATACAATATGCCCAACCTCTTTTTTGATCTACCTCTGTCTTTCTTAACATAAGTTGAATCTAAAACATCTACTCTCCTAACCGACTAATTAGATGGCCAACGTTTAATGTGACAAAACCATCTAAGATGACTCTCTCCAATCTTGTCTACCACTGGAGCTACACCAAACCTTCCACGGAACATTCATCTCCCATTTTGTTTTCTCATCTCAGAAACACTTAACTTAGTTTTACGCTTCTTCTTAAAAGGCCATCATTCTGCATCATAAAGCATTG
Organism: Phalaenopsis equestris; assembly: GCF_001263595.1. Lineage (NCBI taxonomy): Eukaryota > Viridiplantae > Streptophyta > Magnoliopsida > Asparagales > Orchidaceae > Phalaenopsis > Phalaenopsis equestris. The sequence goes on along the minus strand of NW_018164565.1, from coordinate 1,169,647 downwards.
CAGGCCTCACCACCATCCTATAAAATTTTCCCTTTAAGTCCAAGTGATGGTTTTCTATCACACAATAGGCCTGATGCTTTCCTTTACTTCAAACAACCAACCTGAATTTATTAATAACATCCCCATTTATATCACCATCACTTTGAATAATAGACGCGAGATATCTAAATTGTTCACACCTTTTAATCATTTGATCATAAATAGTTACTACTCTGTCATTAGATCCACTACTATTAAAATTACATTCAATGAATTCAGTTTTATATCTACTAAAACGAAGGCCTTTAGACTCAAATGTAAACCTCCATAATTCGACCAAAAGGAACATGTGCATAAAAAAATGATGAAAATAACAAACTGAACATCTAATTGCTACAATTACTAAAAGTCGTTTAACCTTTTAAAGTCATTTGGAATACAACAAAGATTTAATTTTGCAAGAATTAAAATTAGGGTTGATAATTGGGCAGACAGAGACAAGAGTTATAACTCTGATTCAATTTAGGCCAATAACTTGTCATAAATTTTCCATTCCAAACATAAAAGAAGCAGGTTGTGCTCCTTTTGACTAAATTTATACCCAAAAAGCAGAATAAACTTTTAAGTTCAAGTTAAGAGACAATTTTGCACTCACAGTGGAAAAGAAAGATATATTTTTGTGTAGAAAAATGTGGGAGGGAATCCTCACATAATTCTTATTTCACAATCTTCAACTATAAGGCTACATATATAGAGAAATCGGTCCCTCCTAAGTTACAATTTTATCAAATATATATAGCCTAAACATAGAAAGAAAATAATTCTAAAATGAACATAAATAGGAAGAGAATAAAAACTAATCAAGGAGTTTCCCAAATTACCTTCCATTAATTCATCCATCACTCATTGGATGGTTCGTCTAGGCCCATCATGGAAAGGAGTCTGATCCTCTTAGATTTTCACACTCCCCCTCAAGGTAGGCCATAAATGTTTTAGAGACCAAGCTTAGTTAGTATTAAACTCTGATAAGTTGCTTAAAGGAAAAGTTTCGGTGAAGCCATTAACAACTTGTTGGTGCGTTGAGATGTAGCTTAGCTACATAATTCCACCATTAACTCTTTCAGAGATAAAGTGTTGTCAATTTCAACAATGTTGGGTCTTGTCATGATGCACAGGATTCTTTGCAATACCGATAGTCGCTTGGCTGTCACAAAAAATTCGTATAAAACTATTAGAGGTACACCTAATTCCCATTACAATCTTTAAATCCAAATCACTTCACAAATTCCTAAGACAAGTGCCCAATACTCTGATTTTTTACTGGTTCTAGAGACAACAGCTTGCTTTTTTTATTTTATGTGATTAGATTTTCCCAAAAATAGGAGCAAACCTTCTTTGAGTGTAACCTATGGTGGACCTTCTTTGAGTGAGTCCTCGGCCCAATTTGCATCGGTGTAGACCTCTACTTCTTTATTTCTGGTTCTCCATAAAAATCTATAACCACGGTTCTACTTGAGAAATCTCAGAATCTATACACCCTCATTGATATATTCTAGAGATCGCTACCTCTTTATTTCTGGTTACTTATATGTTGGCTCACAATAATGACAAAGTATGCAATATTTGGACTAGTATGTGACAAATAGATGGCTTTCCTACCAATCATTGATATTTTCCCTTTTCAACAAATATATCTTCTTCTCTCCTATTAGACTATTTGTTGGAATCCATTGGAGTAACAACACATTTGCATCCAATCATACGTCTCCTTTAGCGAATCTAGGATGAATTTCCTCAGTTATATAAGAATACCCTTCCTGGACCTTGCTATCTACATACCTAGGAAATATCTAATGGTTTTTAGGTCCTTGATTTCAAACTCAATGGCAAGCACTTCTTTAATTTTAATAATTTTCCTTTCATCATCACCAATAAGAATCATATCATCCACATATACTATCAGTGCAACAATCCTACATTCCTTAATTTATTTTATGAATAATATATGATCAGCTTAAGTACATTGTAGGGCAAAAATAGATGAGAAAATATCTGAAACAAACATGCTTGGGAGGGATTCGAAAGGCTATACGAATTGTTTTTGTGTGAAAATAACCTAGGGGGGAAAGAATATTGCCAAGAGTTCAAGGAAATTTGAAAGTCGGGAAAAATCCACCGCCTACTATTGATCAAACTACAGTCACACTGCCTGGAAAAGAAGATAGTATAACACACCAAGCGTAAAGACAAAAACAGAGACAAATCTCCAATAACATAAAATAAGCCAAAAAAGTTCAAAACCAGGTTCTAAGAAATATATCTATATTTTCAAAATAGAAGCGGGTCTAATTTTGTTCTTATTTAGATAATAAAGAGGCCTAGGGCTAACCAACCCCCTTAGAAGCAACACTCTTCAACTACGTCTATTTTAGGTAACTTAGACGCAATACAACAACAACAAGCCTTAATCTTACTAAGTGGGGTCGCCTACATGAATTATTATTCTCTATCGTGTCTTATTGAAAGTCATATTTTTATTTAATTTTGATAAATTAAGATCAATTTCTATACAACATGCTCAAGTTTTAGGTCTACCTTTACCTTTCTTAAAGTCAGTCGAATCTAAAATATCTACTCTCATAACAGGATCATTAGATGGTCGATGTTTAATGTAATCAATCCATCTAAGAAGACTCTCTCTAATCTCGGACTCAATACATGATTGAAATCTCTCCCGCATTCTAGGAAAAAGACACATGCCTATGTCTCTCTACCAAGTGGGAGAGGTTGCACCTTAGTCCTTAGAGGCATCGAAAACCTCATATTATGGTAACAACTTGGGGTGTGATTTTTTGGCTATGATTGTATGAAATTTGAGTTCAAAAGCTACCGTAAAAAATTTGTTGTTTAAAATCTAGTATTTCAGTAGCAATTAATCTACCCGGGGGTTGGAGTTAACCAAGAAGGGAACAGGCGGTGGAAATCAATTCTCAGTTATTTTAATTCTAATACTAATAATTTAATATTTAAATAATATATGAAAGAGCCACTAAAGAAAGCGATTAAAATTAACAAGTAGAAATTTTTATATTTTTGTTTGATGTTCTCGTCTCTTGTATATATTAGTTTCTCCCTTATCTTATTCAAATGTTTAAAACTTAAAAACAATATTAAAGCACCATAATGAATTATTTAAAGATAAATCATAGGTAATCACACTACTAAACAACAGTAATGAAAGGAAAAAAGTACAATATGTATGTGTCTAAAGAAATCTTATAATATGTTGGTCTTTCATATTTATTTATAAGCAATATAATATATGTTTTTAAACAATTGGATATATGTACTTATAATCAATATAATATATGTTAATGCATGCATCAATGATCTTTTCTAAATGAACATATTCAATCTTCTATAACCATTTATTTTAACAGTATTTTTACTTTATACCTTAGATACACATCTGCCTCTGTGAGAATCACTGTCAACAAACATAACACACCATTAGCTAATATTGCCCTGTCGGCTCCCGTCAGCACAACGGTTAGCGGTCAACGCATCGCGATTGTCTATGATGGAAAGTTTCATACCAACCCTTAACTGATATTATCCCATCAACACAACCGTTAGTGAACTAACCATCACAATTTTCTAGGGTGGTAAGCGCGCAATTGTACACAGGCATCCCCTGCCTATACCATTAGGGGATAAAATCCTTCTCTGAACATACACAAACAAGCATTCACATATATTATTTCTTTCTTCATAACATACATTACTCAAAGACATCTTTATGCATCAACTACATGCATAATTATTATGTTGTGCAACTACTTACCAAACGTCACTTTTATATCATTCATATCTCTTACTTATATTTATCTCATGCATATCTCTTACTTATATCATGAATATTTTTCCTATATGTCTATCTTACGTGTCTATCATACATATAATGTCTATTTAAATACCATTCATCTATATTTCCCATCTAAAAATATGAAGAATTTGTTACAATATAAAATATAACTAAACAAAAACATACAAATAAATCGACATTTTTAAATAAAGAAAATTACTGACATTCAAAAATATAATTACTCACCTCAATTGTTACATTAAAATCATAATTTTCAACAGTTAGTTGGACGTTGTGATGAGTTTTAAGTTGAGATTAATAACCGATAAGGCATAATATTAAAATTAATACAAGTAATTTTTGTTAATTGAATTAATCTTCTTAAATTACCGTAAGATGCCCACACTCTCGCCTTGAGCCTGGAGGCCCGGTAAACAAACTAAAATCCACAATTAATTTTAGATTTAAAGATATTTTCGCCAATAAAGTAATTAAGAAAAATATAAATAATTTGTTATAACATACCTTAAACAGCTTTCTCGGCGACCGCTTCTTCTCCAAAGGTACATCCTCCTCTAAATATCCAGTAAAAGCATCCATAACTAAAGCAAAAGAATATGGGCTTAAACTTGATCCCAGATGTAATCCAACTGAAATAGGGAAATATTTGGCCAACCCTCCGCCTGTTCGAACACAAGTGACAACTCTACTATGCATATCTTTATTGAATCGAATATAAGGCATATCAACACCTTTCTTCACTAGTACTTTCCAAAGGATATCTTTTGGAACCTTATCGTAAGTTTTTTCTAAAATAAGAAAAATCATATGTAGATCCTCCTTTTTCTTTCTGTACTTCTCCTTTAAACCTCTTTGTAAATGTATAGCCTTCATAGTAGACCTGACTACCAAAATCTAAATTGATTATGAGAAATCTTTGTAATACCGTCTTAAACTATGTTCAATTACTCTCTCCCATAATTTTAAAGTATAACACATCAACTTAATTGCTCTATAATTTGCTCTTCTTGTGCATTCCCATTATTCATAAAAATAGGGACCAAAATACTTTTCCTCCACTCCCCAGATATCCTCTTGATTTTTAAAATAATATTAAAGAGCTTAGTAAGCCAATAAACTCTCAAAGCTCCTAAACATTAAATAATTTCACACTTCAATTGTGATATCATCAGCTCCTACAAACTTTCCACCCTTTATGTTCTTTAAAACCTCCTTAACTTTTTTTTTACTAATGCGACGGTAAAAATAAAACATTTTATTATGATTAACGATATTAAAAACACTAAGGTTGATTATATTTTCAGAAACTTCATTAAAAAGTTTATCAAAATTAACTCACCCACCTATGTTGAATATCTTTTTTCTGAGAAAAGTTTTTTTTTTACTTTTATCTTTAATACACTTTACTTTGTTTAAATCTTTACTTATTTTTTCTTTTTGTTTGGCTATTTATACATATATTTTTCACCCTCTATAGTATCTAATCAATTATAAATATCACTAAAAGCAAAATTTTTAGCATCACAGATTGTTCTCTTAGACTCCTTACAGACTATTTTATATTTTTTTTCAATTCTCTAAATTTTCACATTTAAACCAATGTTTATAGCATAAAATCTTAAATTTTATCTTTTTTGCACATTATTATTCCAGAAACAACTATTGTTATTTATAGAAACTTTTTCATCTAATTTTACAAGTAAACCTTTCATCACTTATTTAATAGTGTTTATTACTCTATCCCACATAGAGTTTGCTTCATGAACATCCCAAATCTTGAAATCTTAAAATTTACTCGTAAAAATAAATTTATTTGACTTTTAAGTGTCTTCATCAAATTATATGATAATGATTACTAGTATTCTTTATTTTACAACTCTTCAAACTAAAATATAAAACTAATAATCAACTTTGAGTATTTAAATTTTCACTTAAAATGATCTTACAATCTTTACATTCTCGATAAACTCTTCTTCTCATAAGAAAATAATAAATTTACGTTTTATTAGATCCATTCTTAAAAGAAATAATAAGCTCATCTAATTTCTTGAATAAAGTATTAGCAATAACAAAATCATACGTTAAAGCAAAATCTAACATAGTTGTACCTTCTTCATTAATCACTCCAAAACCGTAACACCATGGATATTTCTAAAATCTTCTGCAACTCTACCAATATGTTCATTTAAATCTCCTCTAATAAAAATATTTTTTTCAAGAGGTATCATTTGTATTAATTCTTTTAGGTCATTCCAGAACTTTTCTTTAGAACATTTATCTAAACTTACTTTAGAAGCATAAGCGCTTATAATAATAAAAATCTTAGTATCAATAAAATTTTTAAGGATTGTAATTCAATCTCCAATTTTATTAATTTTTACAATATTATCTTTCAAACTCTTATCTATAATTACACTTACACAATTTCTAGTACGACTCTTACTTGAAAACTAAAGTTTAAAATCTAAGATATCAATTTTCTAGGACATTTCTCCAACTCATTTACTTTATGGAATACATAAGTTATTTATCTTTCTATAAATCATAATATCAACTAATTCATTAATTTACCTGTGAGAGTACCTATATTCCAACACTTTGTACTAATATTAGTTTCAAGAACTAAGTTCTTTACTGACATATGTCTACAATGTGAGAACTATTGCTTATTTGACTTTTCACTCAGGCGTCGATGTAGCGACACTTGCACACTTTTCACTGTACTCAAATCATAGAATGTGTCGTTTCTAAGGGGACACCCTAGCATATACACAATGTTCAAAAGAATTCATGTCATGATTTTTCAATAAATTTTACATTATATGTCGACTACCTAGTGCAACCCTCTCCTTTCACATCCGGAATTTGGGACCCGGTAATGGCACTGTTAAAATTATTTATATTATGAATACATGATTAACTATTATATTAATTTCAAAACAATTTTAACAAGCAAAAAAAATAATTTTAAATTTGAATTGTAACTCAAATTTTATGCTTCCAAAATTTATTTAACTTTGTCTCATAAAGCATAATATTGATCAATTATCCCAACTTATTATTTAATTACAAATAAAGTGGCACATGCCCCCACAAAATCAATTTAAACTTTATATGCCTCACAAAGTTTTTAGATGCTATAATTTTAAAATATTTAAAATTAAAACAGCATTTAAAGAGTAAAGTTTCTCTTCCTAGAGAAAAACATACATAACCTCAATGGGTAAAATAGCGAATGAATGTCGGTCACAAAAGAGAAGAAAAGTTGTGTTGGGTTCTAAAGCAATTTACGGAAGCGCAAACCAAACGCCTAATTCGTCGATTTGGTTTTGAATGCGGCCCAAAAAATGGAAACATACACGGCCTTAATGACATTGAATTTAGCGAAAATGTTATAGTCACAATATAGGTCAATATTGTACACATTAGCATTGACCTTCCTAACCAGTGTTATCAAAGTGCAATATGATGTGAAAGCTTAAATTTTTGCTTCAAAGTTCAAAGCATAGTGCAAAGCGGCGAATTTATTAACTAAAAAGCTACTAAGTTATATAAAACTATTAATGCATAAATATTTTCATTAACAATAATACAATATAAAATATGATTTAAAAGTTGATATAAAAGAGAAAAGAATGTGGTACAATACATAACTTGAAGGCAAATTTTGAGGTGAACCTGCAAATTAAAATTTTGAATAATCTCTAATAGTTCAACATAATAATTAAAATTTAAAAAAAAAGTTATAGCTCAATATAAAATCAAAATTTAAAGCATATATAAACTAATAAAGTCTCAAGTTTCATAAAGCAACCTAAATTATTTCAAAAGCCATTTAATCTCTCTCGCTAAACTGTGAACTAGACCGACCGCTTTGCTTCAGCGCTTCAAAACACGCTTTACCTAAGTAAATAGGGCGTGACACACTTTGCTTCGCTTTGCATGTGAAGCGAGCTTCGAAGCGTGCTTTTAAAGACATTTTTCCTAACTACTATGAAAAGATTGTCAACTTTGTTTAAATTTTCCTGCTTTTAAAGACATTTTTCCTAACAACTATGAAAAGATTGTCAACTTTGTTTAAATTTTCCAAAAAAAAACATAGAAAATCTCTCATTCGTCAATTTAATCTATGCAAATCTTCTTATAGACCCGTATGCTTCCTAGAGTTATTAACATGTTTCTAATATCTCATGTTATGTAGCAAATCCTTTCACAACATACTCATGTAAAGTATGATTCTCTTGGACCCCGATCTCTGCATCAAGGCTAAGATCAATAGCTAGCAATGTCGGCAACAACTCCAACAGTGTAAGAAGGTTTAGTGCATTTACAATCTCAAAGGAATATTACCTCTATACTAACTAATGAATCTATTATAAGCAAATTCAACATTGGAAAAAATCAAATTCTAACATCTGACGTTTTCTTTCCTACAAAAGCAATTGAGAATGCTTAGCAAACTACAATTCAATGCTTTCATCCGCCCATCGATCCAAAACTACACCATTGAACTGACCTGGACTTTGTACATACCTTATCTCATAAAAACCTTCAAAACTGACTCAAAAACTTCACATCCCTATCTAAAGTGATCTTCTTGTGTACATCCTACTATCTTATTAAATTATGTTTGGAATGTGTATCTATCATTTTGAAGCAATGTAAAAAATGTGTATACTTGAAATAAACGATCTACCATTACCATAACAAAGTTCATACTTTATTGTGTATGGGACAAGGCCATAACAAGGATACCCGTATTCTACCGTAGGGTCTTATCAAAATGGCATACCCTACATATTTTTCAACATATCCCATCCAGGCTAATAGAAATTCTCTTTCACTAAGGAGAGTTTTATCCCTACCAAATATCATTTCATCCCTCAAATATGGCACTCTAATAAAATGCACTCCCTAAGTGAACCCCTAAAATACATAGTATGTTATGAATGAAAAAGTATATGTGAACCTCATAGGCAATGATCCAAGTTCTCTTAAAAATCCTCGTTAATGGCAAGTGCATTCTTCAATATTACAATGTCAACTACATTCAATTGCATAGTAGTGATCAACAAGTGTAGACGGCTCAACATATCAACTACCATATTCTAACACCCAAATTTATGCTAGAGAATAAAATTGAATGAATAAAGAAATTCACCCAAGAGACACGTCTACCCCTCAAAATTTCTCTAACTTAAGGAATTTTAAGGTCGCACGATCAATGCAAAGAGTGAATTCATTCGCAAGCAGATAATGACTCTAGCGACTACGAGCTCTCAATATGGCAAAAAACTTTGTATGATAGAAAAAATATTTTCGCATGAAATCATTCAACTTCTAACTGAAGAACCTAATAACGTGTCCCCCTAGACTCAACACAGCTTTAATTCAAACATTAAAAGCATCACACTCCACCTCAACTACATGATTAAAATTTAAAAGATCTAAAATAAGAGTTTGAGTAACCTACTTCTTTAAATGATTAAAAATATCATGTGATTCATCTAACCAAGCGAATCTATTTGACATAAGAAGGACCGTAAAGGGTATCACTACAAGGTTAAAATTCCTTATAAACCTGAAGAAGAAATCGATCCATGTATTGGTGTACTTGAATAGACTGGGCTAGTTGCAACATCTTCTATCTTAGCAAGATTAATCTCAATCTCAGCAACTAAAGAAATATATCCAAGGAGCAAGTATGCAGCGTCAAAAAGTGACATTTCTTTGAATGACCATACAACTAATCAGTTCAAAATACACAAAAATTTATCTTAGATGCGGCAAATGTTTCTCCTTGAATGAAAAAATTCCATAATGACGTCAAAGCAAACAACCACAATTTTTTTTATGAAGGCTCCAAAAATCTGGTTCACCAACATAATAAATGTGCTTGAAATATTAGACATGCCAAAAGGCATGATTGCTCGCGTACACAACCTGTCACACATCTTCACGAGGATTTTTTGCTTATTCTCTAATCTTTTCAAATCTAATTGTAGCCACAACATAAACAAGATTAAAGAAGATGACAACTTCATGGAATTGAACCAACAAGTCAACCACTCCAGGAATGAGAAATCAATACTCAATAATGATCTTTTTCATTGTCTTGTTGTCAATGAGCATACGACACGATTCGTCTTTCTAGTGCATAAAACAAACACAGCACACAAGCTGGCACTATCACAAACAAGTCTTTGTGCCATCAATTCCTCAACAGATCCTCGCATACTATTGGTCTCATCCAGTAAACCAACGGTTGGGGAGCATTAACCCTGAGATGAGGTCTATAGCATGTTGAATCTCATAAAAAGGTGGTTATACAGGTGATAAGTTGTCGATTAGAACTTCTTCAAGCTCCTTCAATAAAGGCTGCACTAACTCAATTATTAGCTCATCCATCTCACTGCCCTTCAAAATCACCAAGAGCAATCCCACTAACGCCTCTCTAATAAAATGTAAAAACGTGTGAGTGGAACTATAGTTCTCATCTCTGTATAAGTACTCATCACCGTTAATTCTTTCAAAAGGAAAAGCACAGTGTGTTTTCGAGTTAAGCCACTTGAGCTTCATTCCAGTTAAGCTTATAGTTATCATATTATATCACCCCTCATCTAGTGTCTCTTTACCATATCTTGTACTAGTTTTTATCTCACCTTTACTTTAATCAGAAGGGTTCACCTAACTTTTCATATAAAAAATAACAAGAGAAAAAAAGTGTTTCTGAAACCTTTTCATATTGCTCAAATTGTCCAAAAATTATATAACAAATAATAGAAATGCTACCTTGATAAATTTGAGATTAAAAAAAACAAAATACTAATTTTTACCACTCAAGTTAATTTTGATCTTTTCATCCTTTTTGAGATTCTAATGCAAAGATTTTCTTTAATAAGGTATTTATATAACAAGGAGACAATAGATCTCTGGGATTTTTTTTTCTACTCTTTGGTTAAATGGGAGAGGAAAAATAGATGCTTTACTAATACTCTTTCTCTAGGTCACTTATGTTTGGACTCCAGTCAAGAAAATAGTGCTCTACTGACAGCCAAGAGGAGATTTAATTTATCACTTTACACCTCTTGATTTTTATTATTCTACAACCTGACTAAATTTAGTGATTTTTATTATTGTAAAAGAAAAAATTGCTTCACTCATTACCAAGAAGAGATGTGATTTATCACTCTACTCATTACCGAGAAAAAATTGCTCTACTCATTACCAAGAAGAGATGTGATTTATCACTTTACTTTGATAAATTTGAGATGAGAAAAAAAATAATACTAATTTTTAATCATCCAAGTTAGTTTTGATCTTTTCATCCTTTTTGAGATTTTAATGCAAAATTTTACTTGCAACACTTTCTTCAAGAAGGGATTTATATAATAAAGGGACAATACAAATCTGGGATATCTTCTTTCTCGTCTGATTAATATAGGGGAGAAACAATAGATGTTTTACCAATACCCTATATCCAGGTTACTTTTGTTTGAACTCTAGTCAAGAAAAAAAGTGCTCTACTGACTACCAAGAAGAGATGTGATTTATCACTTTACTCCCCTTGATTTTGTTATTCTACAACCTGACTCTTACTCTACTACTGTTATTTTTATTTGTCTATGCTTTTGTAGTAATCAATAACCTTGCATCCACTAGTTTCTTTTTCAATAAGAAATAACTACCCCGGCTTTTCATTCAAAAAAAAAAAAAACTGCCAACATCGACCAGGATATTCTTGCAATTCACGATGAAGTATTTCATGCGGAGCTGGAAGAGTGAGGAAACGTGTCTGGCTGGAAAAACTGGGGAAGTACATAGATAACTCTTTCAATATTGCAACTGGTGACAGATGAAGATCAGGGAATGCAGGTATTACTGGGTCATTCTGCAAAAACGAGCGACAGAAAAAAAAAAGGACGTTAGAATGTTACATGCAGAAACCAAAATTAAATGAAACTAATTTTCAAATACTTATTAATCCTGGATAAACAACTTGGTAGTATAAGCATAGACAAACCTGACTAGGTAAAATAATATAGCAAGACTAACATACAAACTACTCAATTCTTACGTATTTACATATCTAACACCTAAACTTTAATTTTTACTTATATGCCACCTTACCTATTCATGAAAAGGTATATTTCATTTTTTAAAATTTAAGTTGGCAGAACTTTTTATGTGACATAGAAGATTTAGGTTGGCATAAATGTAAAAAAAACAAAGCTTAGGTGTTATATAAATAAATACATAGGAATTGAGTGGTATTTATGTAAATGCCCTAATAATAAATACATAGGAATTGAGTGGTATTTATGTAAATGCCCTAATAATTTATACCTTAAAGATGCTGGTCAAGCGGTTGACTTTCACTCTTCGATAAAGTGATTCGGCATCTTTCTCAGATGAGGTAGCTAAAACAACTAGAACAGGCAAAACTCGAAGAAGCATGTGGCGCTCTGGAAATAATAGTGCAAAATCCAGCTCTAAAGACTCAACACAAAATACTATGAGAACCTGTAGGATGTCTTCGACACTGTATCGTAGTTAAGGAAATGGATTGTGACAGGTGGGACTTGCGCGTAAATAATGATTCTTTAATAAAATACACAAATAGTAAAATAAGCCAAATAGCATTTGAAGGACAGAAAAAAAAAGTCAAACACAGATTAAACACAATTTAATACAAAGAGTATCATTCATGTAACCTAGAACTGCATCATGTAAAAAATAGAAATGGACGTTATTCAAGAATTTGAAAATAAATAATGTTATTTTGATGTTATTTGAATTAGAATTGTGAAGTCGAATTAGAAACAGATATAAATTACGGAATTTTTTTGTTTTAATAGTTTCAAATTCAGAATAATGTAGAATAAAATAGAATATTTTTCATTGATATGAAAAGTGTTTTACATGAATCCTACAATAGGAAAGACAGCAAAAAGAAAATAAATATGAAGGAAAAGCTATAACTCGTAATATTTCCAATTAATCAATACATATTAATTATTTGGAGATAAAGGAAACAACATAAAATTGGAAATGGAATAAATCTAATCTAACGAAATAAATATAAAATAGGAAAGAATAGAACTCCTAATCTAAGGAAATAATTTATTCACATAACTTCTCACATTCTAACACTCCCCCTCAAGTTGAAACATGATTGAAAATCATGTTCAACTTGGATTTGAAAACATCAAACATCTTGCGAGGAAGAAACTTCGAGGTAAAACTTGAAGTCTTCATCCCGCACTGCAGTTGTCTTAACCACAGTTCGCGCAGTGTCTGTAGGTAGGCCGAAGGCTCATACAGAAAATATTGCAGAGTTTGCAAGGAAGTAGACAATTGCAATTTCTTTTTACTGCGATTCCTGTAGTGTATGTAGGTCGGCGGGAGGCTCCTACAGATAATATTGCAACGAAGTTTGCAGGAAAGCAGACAACTGTGATTGCCTTTAACTGCAATTCTTGCAATGTTTATAGGTAGACAGAGGGCTCCTACATGTAATGTTGAAGGGAAGTTTGCAGAGAAGTAGACAACCTGCAGGAAAAAAAAAATAACATCTACTTGACTGCGGCTGTTTTTGACTGTAATTCTTGGAGCGTCTATAGCTAGGCGGAAGGCTCCTATAGGTAATGTTGCAGGAGACTTTGCAGAGAAATAGACAACCTGCAAAAAATGTTGTAGTGTATGACCTACAGAAAAAAGAAAAAGGTCCGAAGGTAGGCCTTCTGCAGAAAAAAATATGGAGATGGGTCTGCCCAAGAAAGATTCTGGAGGACGACCTGATGCAATAGAAAGTTCCAGATGAGGGTCTGATGCAAGAAAAGGCTCCAGAGATAAGCTGTTGCATGAAGAATTTTGGTGAAAAACCTATTGTAGGAAAAGCTCTAAAGGAAAGCATGATAAAAAAAAAATGTCAAGAGAAGGGCTTTCTGTAAGAGAAAGTTCCAGAGGGTGGCTTGATACAGGAAAAAACTCCGAAGAAGAGACTACAGCAAGAAGAATTCCGATGGAGTACCTATTGCAGGAAAAGCTCCGGAGGAGAGCATGATACAGAAAAAAATTCCGAATGAGGGTCTGATACGAAAAAAGTTCTAGAGGAGGGTCTCCTGCAAAAAAAACTCCAAATATAGCTTGATACAAGAAAAGCTTTGTTGGAAAGGTTCTGGAGGAGGCCCTGCTACAGGAAAACGTTCTAGAGGAAGGTCTGTTGGAGGAAAGATTCTGGATGGCCTGCAGCGGAAAAAGGTTTCAAAGAAAAACCTGTTGCACGAAAAAACTTAGAAGGAAGGATTGACTCATAATGCTCACTTGAAGGTAAAGTGTTGCCATAATCCCATGAATGCTTAGCCTCAGTGATCGAACACCAAGTCTTCATCATCAACAAGATCAAATGGCTTAGATGCAACTAACCATTCCTTCAGAGATTCTTAAACATCAAAGTTGAGACTGAAATATGGGATAACTCCTATGACAGATGGATGTCAGCACTTGCAACGAGCACTTTTATCATCAAATGTGCATCCCCCTCTTATAATTAGCACAAATGGAGAAAGCTGGCCTTCAACTGTCTTATTCTTCAAGCTAGCACAGGCAGTAAGAGGATCAGCTAAATATAAGGTCCCACATTCACCAGATCCTTTAACCGACGTAGCAAAATTGGCCTCAAGGTCATTAAAAGACAGATACATTCTTCCACTCACCACTATATTTGCTCCAATAAGCCTAACAAATAAATTAAGAACAACAAAAAAAAAACCAAAAAGTTCCCTCCACCCTTTGTATTCAGCGAACCCCTCTCCAATTCAAAAATAAGACGTAGAATTCCCGATCAAATGCAATAAACAGAGAATTCGCCACTTCCAACCCTTCCCGTTTCTACTAGATTCCTGGCAACTTTGAATCGACCAAACTAGATAAGCAGCTGAGATGGAGACATCGGCTTCCATGAGAATGGGATTATTGGACGAGCAGGAAATGGCCTGCGATGATGAGATATGCAACCTTTAGCAACTAATCCAATAATTTGAATAGATCATTAGATATTTTTATTCTAATTATGCCACTATAAAGCGATTTTTTTTCCTTCAACATAGGATTTTTAATATACAATATTTGGTGTATAATAGAAAAAAGTGTGCATGATGTACATTAAGAACTTCCAGTATGGGTTAATTATCTATTAAATTTAATAAATGTTCTATTGTTCTTTATGAAGATTTAAATTTTGAATGTGATCTTTTCAATGATTATGAAAAAAGAGTAGTTTACGTTTGACACGAGGGTTATTCCCTCCCAACCCTACTGAATCGGGCAACCTTAACCCGTTCAGGGAGTTGGTGAGGGTCGATCGACCCTAATTATTGGGACTTCTGCCCAATTAGGAGGGACCCACCTCTCCTCACTATCAAAATAGTATTTATATGTGCTTTATGTGTTCCGCACCCCATAACCTCGCTCCCGGCTGCTACTCAACCGCGGCCTCCCTAATTCCCGTAACCACTTGCCACTGTTTCCCCCTCTCCCATGAGTTTAACAAAAATTCGCCCTCTCCCATGAAGCCCAGCCAGCCCCTCTTTTTCTTGCTGGAACTCTCAGCCAGCAGTCGCCCTTTTCCCTGTCGTTCCCTGTCGTTGAATATATCCCGGCCGCATCTCTTATTCCTCCTCTCGTGACAGCCTGTCCCCTGTTTCCATGCTGTCATGACTCTATTATTTTTGCCAGCCGGCTGCCTTAATCTCCTCCCAGCCGTGACGAGCCATTACAACCCTCTCCCATCTTGTTCAAGTCCACCTACAGCTGCCAAACCCCAATTTCAGCTGTCCCTTCTCCCTAACAACCACCTACTCACCCCACTCACAAAAATCCCTTCCCCACTATCACTCTTATGTCCCCCTCCCCGCCTTGCTGCAGCGGGAAGCCTTCCCCTTATCCAGTGTAGTTGCAAACCTCTCAATCCACCTCTATTGCTGCCGCAAGCACGCTGCCAACCATCCCACTGCTGTCTAGCAGGCATCGGCACCTCTCGTCCCCACCCTAGGATCTCCTTTATGTTTGCTGTCATTTTTTTTTCTGTTTTTTGAGGAATCATAACCGATTTCAATTTAAGCAATAATATTTGTCCTTTTGTGGTGGTTTGGATTTTCTCCGTTATCATTTCGTATCAAAGCTAATCTAACCCTAATTCCATCTTAGGGTTTCCTAGTATCCGCTAGAACCCAAAAATTTCTCCTTCACCAAAACTTTTTTTTCCTTCCTACTCCCAAACCTTAGCCACATGTTGACCTAACCCTAACTCTCCATTGCTAATTTTCAGAAGTGAGGCCATTTTGTGCCGCGTCAGGAATATTTCATAGAGTTATTCAGAATTTATTTTTAGTTCAGCATGATACTCATTATCACATGCTCACACAGGAAAGATGAACCCCAGCTTACTAATGGGCCCGAGGAGTTTGATGGGGACGGAAATTCTTTAATGACATATAGGTCCTATCGGTGAAAAAGAAATCCTTTTTAAATGAGAGCTAGTGAGAGCGGTGCAACCTCCACAAATTTCACCCTAGAGTGGCTTTCTCCTCACATAGTAATTTATCAGTTACATTCAACCAAGTAAAAGGAGTGGAAGAACAAAGTTACAACTTGAATGGCGCAATACCTAATTCATGGGAATATTCATCTATCAACAGTTCCAACTCAGGTTATGTCAAAAGGTGGACAGATATTACTTCTATCAAAATGTGCTTTGGAAAGACAGCATCTACTTGATCGACGTGCCAAAAGACGTGTGGTGTCCTACTACAAGGAGCCAGAAGCTTTAACGAATGAATTTGAAGCTCGCCTAACCCCGGGAGACTAACGTGGAGCGTGAGGCTGAACTGGGCCTAACCAGTTTAGCAGGAGAAGGTTCAATTCAACATGAAGCTGGACCAGTCCCTCCTCCCTCTTTTCATTGGGCGGGAATTATTCCCCCTTCTTGTTTTCGTTTCCCACCTACTCACCTTCTATTTATAAGTGTTTTTATGTCTTAGGGTTGAGATTATGTTACTTTCTAATTTCAGTTTGTAAGGACAACCGTTGAACTTTTATTTTCTCTTCGAGGGTTGTATCTGACGGTTAGGGTGGTGCTCCGGTTTTATCTCTCTCCCAAAATAGTAATTATCTCCACATCCTTCCCCACAACCCTTCCACTGCTGCAACCATCCTTCCTCCCTGCTGCAACCGCCGGACAGCCCACCTAGACTGTTTCCCGCAACCTCCAGTTGATGCTTCACCCGCACCTCACCTCCCTCCCTCCAAGAAACTGCTCAACAACAACCTCCCTAATTCCCATTACCACTTGCCACCGTTTCCCCCTCTCTCGTGAGTTCACAGGGATTTCCCCCTCCCATGGAACCAAGCCAGCCCCCCGTTTCCTTGCCGGAATTCCAAACCAGCTGCTGCAATTTTCCGACGTTCCCGGTCGTAGAATACATCCCAGCCGCAGCTCTTATTCCCTCTCCCATGACAACCTGTCCCCTGATTTCCCTGCTGCCGTGACTCTATTATTGCTGCCAGCCGGCTGCCATAATCCCCTCACAGCCGTCACGTCTCGCTACAGCCCTCTCCCATCCTGTTCCAATCCACCTCCACCTGCCTTAATCCCCTCCCAGCAGTCACGTCCCACTACAGCCATTCCCCATCCTGTTCCAGTCCACCTCCACCTGCAAAACCCCACTCCCAGCTGTCCCTTCCCCCAAACAGCCACCTGCCCATCCCAATCACAACAATCCCTTCCCCACTACCGCTCTTACATCCTCGACCCCACCCTGCTACAGTAGGAAGCTTTCTCCTTACCCGGTGCAGCCGCGAGCCTCTCTATCTGCCTCTGTCGCTGTCACAAAAAGAATTTATCAGCATTTATTGTAAGCTTAAAATAGAACTTTGGCACTGCTTTAATCCAAACAATGATATGTCTATGGATCCCATCGAATAGAGGATACGTATTTGCACGGAACATCTCAGCATGCAAGTTTAGTAATATGGCCCATCTTGTGCTCAAGAAAATCTGCAATTTTCAAAAGTAGCATTAAGCTTCAGAAAATTTTGAGAAAGCAAGAGAAAGGCAAAGCCAAGGGATAATGTCTACAGGCCTATGCGGTGTTATCAAAATATAGGAGAAGAAAATGGCTTCTGCAATCTGCAATACTAAGTTTAGAGAAGATAAACTCGCAAACCTGCAGATCATCCAACTCTTCTCTCATTGTATCAGTGTCTTGCCATTGAATGCTTACTTGGGTGAAAGTTCTGTGCAACCGCATTCAAAAAGAGTGAGAATGGACGAATAATGTGTTTTGCAAATCGAACATGCAAGAAAAATGCCAACAAAATCTCAAAGACAAACTGGCCAAACAGATAAAGCAGGTGGCACTGACAATTTATTTTGCAAATGTATTTGAAAAGTTAAACACAGAAAGAATCATAAGAAATAATCTTCACCTGGGTGAAAGTTCAAAAAATAGAATGAAAAGGTGGAGACAAGCATAACAAAATATTTTATAAAAGTTTGGAACCCAGAAAACATATGAGATAAGATCAACTTTAAGTGACTATGGAAACAGAACATGTGCGTTGTTCACAAGTGATGATCTGATCGGAAGTGATATCATGTTGGAGTCTTTCACGAGGCTAGGGTTGGGCAGAGACGTCATTCTACTAATGCCCTGCTTTCAACAGCACTCATGTGCATTTCACCCACAATTGGTTCTTTCTTCTGGCTGCCGCTTGGATTTGATTCTGGTTGTCAGTTCCTTAGGCTATTTTCTATGCTGACTCCACATTGTCTCGGCGTATTGTCCAAACTTGGTCTTTATGGCACTTACAGTAGTCGTTGCCAATTAACCTTCCATTTACCAATGGTAGAGATGATGGAGGTGTCGATACAAACTGGTCTCCCGCATATGGGAGCAAAAGCAGGATTTCCCGCAACTATAAGCAGGTGACACATTTTCAATGTTTGAACCAAATAAGTCCAGATTTTTTTTGTTGTTGCGGACTCCGGGTCCTCTTACGCCACATCTTGCTATCCTATAATTATATATTTGTCTTTCTGATATTTTAGGTTTAGTATTTGTATGTTTTCTGTCAGGACGACCGTTAGGCATCTCCGGGTTCTACTATTAGGACTGTATTCAAGGAGAGTGGTGCTCCAGCTGTATCTCATTCTGAGGTGGTGATTATTTTTTACTTTCCTTTCCTTGTATCCTTCCCTCCAACATCACCGTACCTGCTGCAGTCGCCCAGAAGAGGCCCTCCTTTGCGGTTTTTCTGCAGTCCACCTTACCACCACCTTCCAAACCCCGCACTCCTCCCTTCTAACTTGTGGCCGCTTTCGAGGAACACCAATTCCCATTTTGCCTTGCTGTCAACACCCATAAACTGACCATCATTTGCTGTAGTTGCTCCGAACCAGCCACACCTTGGCTGTTGTCGCTTGGGAGAGCTCTCCCACATCAATTCCAGCCTTCCCAGCCGTCATGCATTGCTGCCATAGCCCAGCAATTCCTTCACCTTCCTTTTTTACCGCTATCTGGTCATCCTACCTCGCTGCAACCTCCCCCGAAACTCTTTTGCTTTGCTGCTTGACCGCTGCCCATGCTTCTCACCTACGTGACGCCATCCAGAACAGCAAGCATCTGTTATTCCCCACTGTACTCGCCCCCTTGCTCCACTTTCCCACCACACTGTCACTTTCCCCCAACCCCCAACAGCCTTCAACATTATCTAAGAGTCTCGCTAGTCAGGGATGTGTGTTGCACTTGTTGTTATTTCCTATTTCAGTGTGTTTGGTTGTAATCTTCCATTTGTCTTTTTAGTAATAGCGTTTGTTATACTAGTGTTGTTAGTGTTAATTCAGATATCATTTGGTATCAAAACTAACCTAACCCAAGTTTCATCCTAGGCTTATCAAAATCCTCTCAACCCTAAACCCACGAAACCAAATCCAAATTTTGACTTAACCCTAATCCCCCTTGCTGACTTTGAAAATCAACAAACCAAAATAAGCATTTTACACCCTAAATCAACCTCAAACACCATCTTTCATCTCTCAAAACTAAACCCACCAAACATAGCCAAATCTTGACCGAACAATAATTCCCAAATAAACAAGTGTAGAGAGTTTTTCTGCACCATAAATCAGTCTCATACACTATCTTTCACCTCCCAAACAAAAACCCTAGTAATACCACAGAGGAGACAAGTGTCAAAAGTCAATTGCCCTCAAATCTCAAGAGGTTACAGCAGATTTGTCGCCATCAAGGTGATTGACCTGACGCCATATCATGAGGAGACAAGTGTTGAAAATCGAAGACCCTCAAATCCCGGAAGATTACAGCAACTCGCTACCTTAAACACAGTCGACCTGACGCAATATCATTAATAGTCAAAAGCCTTGACATATGAGATTGAAGCATCACCAACACCAGTAGATTGGTGTGTGGTAGAGAAGGGACTCTGAACCAGCTCAGTCCAAGTGGGGGAGGGTCAGTCGGCCCACTCTCTAGGATTAGATTTGTCGCCCAATCCTAATAGCATCATAAGTTCGTTAGTTTGTTTTAATTAGGTTTAGGTCCTTTGTTCATTATAAATATGTAATTGTTTGTTATATTAGAGGACTTTTGTTCATTTGAGTTTTGAGAAGGCCCTTACTCCCTTTGTGGATCCTAGATAGGTATGAGTCAATATCCACAACATTGGGTGGTAGCAACCGTATCACTCCATTGTTGGTGGCATTATCCCAGATCTCCTTCATTTGTCAATCCTTTCATAGGTACTTTTTATATCTTGATCGGTTGCAAGAGTAGGAAACACTTGTACCTTATATTTTTATTTGATTGATGCATCTCTTTTTAGTTTTGGTTTTTTTTTTTCCTGCCTCAGATTACTTTCTTGATTGTTCTTGTTGAATCTCTTCAACCCACCTTTTCTGGTATTATTTGGTAACAGAACTAGGTTTATGTCACAAGGTCAGAAATTTGATCAAGAGAAAAATACATTGCCGCTTTTGAGAAATATGCAAAGAGATGTCCAGGAACTTCTAACGAAAATTCTCCAAGGGAAACAGAGGGTTTTTGCCTTCAAGAGTAGAAAATCCGAAAAGATTAACTTCAACAACGATTCATCAGATCGAGAGTTGAAGTGAATCTCTTCCACATAACAGTTTCCAATGATGAAGCACCAATACCCCTAAGATTTGGCATAGAATATTAGAGTAGAGGACAAACTTTTAAGTGTAGGGTGACTTGTTATATTTTGACGGTCACATGGATTCGAACGAGTTCATGGAATGACTCCACAAAGTTGAACGTGTCTTTGAGTATTAGCATGTCCCACTTGACAATATGGTAAAACAAGACGCCACCAAGTTAGGAAGTATGTGTTCTTGGGTGTAGAAATTTGAAGCACTTACGCCAGAAGAAAGAAAAACAAAATCAATAATTTGTCCAAGAAGAAATGAGAAATACAGTGCAAGATCTATCAATTCATTACAAACAGGACATGTTCACGAGACAACCTCACCAAGTGATCTCCACATCTTGCAGACAAAATTCAACCTCAAGATTAAGAAGCAAGATTCCACCCAACCAACCAAACAAGCGACCCCGCCTGATGAGAAACTACTTCAAAATGAATAACATGTGGAGTCAAGCAGCATTCCCAAATTCATCCAAGCCAGAAAATGTGTCAAGTGTCACGGTTTTAAGCACAATGCATCAGATTTCCCAAACAAAAGTATGGTCTATTTCACTAAGCTGAGAGCAGTTGAAGAAATGGACAATAACAAAATAGATACTGAAGAAAGTGAGGACACAAAAAAATATCAACAAACAGTTGATAAGGAAGAGATGCATGTAATTCAATCTGAACCCACAAGAGAGACAATAACAAAATAGATACTGAAGAAAGTGAAGACACAAAAAAATATCAACAAACAGTTGATAAGGGAGAGATGCATGTAATTCAATCTGAACCCACAAGAGATACCACGTCAAGATTAACGGTAGTTGTTCAAGAAGGGAATGAGTCTAAGATAATGGGTGTCATGCAGAGTGAGAGGTTGTAGCGCCACGAACTACCATTTAGCAAGCATTGAGAGGAGCATCATCAGGACTAGCATTAGATATCCAAAAAGGCCATAAGTTTGAGGAGTCGATACCAGACACAGGGCAACCTTGTGTAACAAAATTTCAGAATTTTCAGATATATAGTCTATCTCCTGAGTTATCCCTATAGAGGGAGGTTTAACATATATGAGATAAAATGAAAAGTTTTTGCACCACTTCAGGAAGATTACATGGAGTCCTCTGGGTAATAAAGTTAGTTCGGTAGTGTAACCATTGAAAGAAGATCAAACATAATGGATAAACCATTGCATTCGAATACCCCTTAGGAGCTTTGGGGAAAGAATATTCTACAATGGATCCAATTCCAATAAAAGAAAAAAATCCTCTCCTAAGTTGTTACTATTAAGAGTTGCCCATCCTACCATAAATATCATTCCAGAGTTAGTCATCAAATTTGGTTATCGTATGCACACAGTCGAGTATAAAGAGTGGAAGAGGAAAATTATGAATAAAATGTCTTGAGATTTGGCTCATGAGAATCTACATCTATTTGCAGCTCCATCACAGGTTATTTCAAAAGATGATGGATATTTATTGTACAAGAATATGTTTTGGAATGGCAGCGCCTGGAAGATTGACTTATCGAGACGTTAGAGTAGCTCTATCACATCCAAAGTGAACAACCTATCGTCATATTATGAGGAGACAGATGCTTTGACAGATGAGGTAGCTGCCCCAATCTAAGGAGACTGGCGCAGGCGTCTCTCGTATAGGGGAGCATAAGAGGGATTTCCCCTGATTGTAAGTGGATGGCCCATTTTTCATGCCTAGACCAAATCGGTCCAGATTTTTTCGTTGTTGTGGAGTAGCTCGGTCCTCCAAGGATACTACTTCATTATCATACTACTATTTATTTGTTTTTATGATGTTTTAGGTTTAATTTTGTGTGTTTTCTGTCGACACATCAATCGGCATCTACGGGTCTCCCTTTTAGGATTGTATCCAAGGGTCAGTGGTGCTATAGTTGTATCTCATTCTGAGGAGATGACAAACCTCAACTTTCTTCCTCTGTATCCTTCGCTCCACTATCGTCCTCATCGCACCTGTTTTATTCACTCAGAAATCTGCCGTTGTTTTTCTATAGTGCACCTTATCACCGCCTTCCAAACCCCGCACACCCTTGCGACTTGCGGTCACCTTCCAGGAACCCCATTTCCCCTTGCTACCAAAACTCATAAATTGCCCATCTTTTATTGTTGTTGCTCTGGACCTGCCACATAGTCACAACTCAACTGGCCCCCTTTTAAGGGTCAGCTAAGGTGCAACGGAGACAAACAATACGATCAGACTAAATTCTCACTAATACTCGTCCTGACTTGTGGAATCAGAATCCAAAAGGTGATGAACTAATTTAATTAAATCACCGCAAACGTATTTTATAGATTTCATTTCACTAATTTTCAATATACTCAAAAGTATGAAAAATAATATCATCAAAATATATAAACTATACAAAGCTGAAAAATTTAACGTAAATAAAACATATACTCAAAATACTGTAAATGTTCTCAAAACTATAAATACAAATCACACTTGGCAACTCGCCCCAATGCTCCTTACCCCTTTCCGAAAATAAACAACGTAATGCGTAACAACGAACTCAACAAAATATTCAAGACAAACAAAATTTTATACACAAAAAAAGAAATATCCATGTCAGTTTGTCTATACATGTCTACACACAAGTCATAACTTACTAAAATAGTATAGCATATGTAAAAGAAAAGCAAGTAGTGTAAAAAAAAATCATGATTGTTGTATAAAACATGTAATGACATTCTCATGTGTAATCATATACTATCATGAGTTGTCACCTTGCCCCAAAAACTACATAATTATTGATAAAGGTTGTCACTCAAAGATAGTGGTTATCAATAGCCCCCTAATACCAATGGTTCCCTATATTTTGTCAACATCTGATCACAACAGTTTCAGATTTTCATCAAAGCCTAAACACTAACAATCGGGAACATCACATCCCTGGATAGTGTGCTTTCAAACACTCATGTAAGTGTCTACCCATAACATTATTTCTGACATTTAAATCATCATTCATGTACCAAGTATTCATCACGGGCATTTCATAAATCATGCATTAATCATAGCAAAATGAATACCTATAAATCATGATTCTATAAGCATATTGAACTATATCATAGCATAGCATCACATGTATCGTAAGAGAAGTCAATTTACATACATACATTCAATGCAGGTATTCATTCATAATATGCAAGAAATTTTAAATACATCAATGTTAAACGTGGAATCACATGAAAATATATAATAATATTTTTTTACGTTATCATGAGATTATTTCACCTGATTAAACGAAGCAGCCCTACGACAATTTCTCACACGCTCGTCTCAAGCTCACCGCCTTGTATAAACAATTTAAAAATCGTAAACATAGTAGGAATTCATGGAATCATACTTTGTTTTCTGGTTTAACTAAAAACATAACTTATTTTCCAAACATATCTCAAACGAACTTCTCGGCATAAATCCACCCTTCTCATATAGTTTATTCTTCTCCTTTTTTTTATTCATATCACCTCAAACCTCTCTTCCCCTTGCTAGAATCATGCTAATAGGCCATAAGAAAGCCTACAAACAAAGTTCAACGCTTCTGACGTAAGTTCGACGCATGTTATGGCTACCGAAAACAAATAAAAGCGTGAATTTGGAGTAAACATCAAAACGAAAGTGAGAGGAAGGAAAGGAAAGTCTATAATAGTGTTATTTTGTACCTTTCGATTTCGTCCATGAAGCTTGAATACACAGCCAGCGGCTCCCCTTCATCCACGCGACTACTGCGTCCGCGCCTGTGCTACAATGTGCGGGTCGCAGACTCTTCAGTTGAGCGAATAAGTGAGAGAGAGAATTGAATTCACAGCAATATATCATGATCCCACCTTAACTCTTAGTCATTCGATCTCATCCAACCATTGCATGTGCGTGAAAGTGCAAGGATCGGCTTGCTACGTTGGAAAGACGATAGATAAAGGATTTAATTAAGGTTTAAATTAAGGTAATTAAATTTAGAGCTTCCAAAATTTATCTCCCATTCCAATCATGGTAAATATATAGAGCTTTATATCGAATTGATCGATCATGCGCATAATTTTATAAAAATAATTCGATAGAGTTTTGCAAGTGTGAAATTTTGAATATAGTTAAAATTTTATCAAACTTTTACCTAATTCTCAAATTTTGAGTTGTTACAAACACAATTTTTTATGCAGCTCGAAACAGCTCCCCCACATCAATTCAAGCATTCCTACCCATCATGCATCATAGTCGCAGCCTCACAACTTCGTTGCATTGTTGTTATATTGTTGTTCGGACATCCTAACTCGTTGCCTCCGACCTGAAACCCTTTTGCTTTGTTGTTTCACCATCCTACCCGAGTGCTCCCATCAAGCATAAAAAGCATCTCCTATTCCCCTGTTGTAGTCACCCCTTGCCCTATTTCCTACCCCACTATCACTTTTCCCTAAACCACGACAACTTCCATCGACACCTTGGAGTCATCAAAGTCGGTGTTGTGTGTTGTATTTGTCATTTTCTATTTCAGTGTGTGGTTGTAATCTCCAATTTGTTTTTTCAGTAATAATATTTATTTTCCTACTATCGTTTGAGTTAACAACAGTATCATTTGGTTATCGAAAGACGTGAAACTGCACCACTTGCAAATGTGGGAGGTGAACGCATCTGCAACAGTAGCTAGAAAATTCTTCGATTTTGGCCAATCCAACTCTTATGGGCCCCAATTTTATATTATTTGAAATAGAATTAGGTACGTTCTTTTAGAAATATTTATATATTTGTTGTAGCTTGATTTAAGAAACTTTGAGTTTTGGCTTATGCTATACAGGTTGTTAACTCTAATTTATTCTTACTAGAGTGTTGTATCCAGGGGGCTTTCTTAGATTATGTCGATAGCTCTTGATGGGATCAAAGTGTTGATCACTCCCAGACGTTCAATGAACTACTGTGTCGTCGGTTTCACAATCCACTAGTAGTCTTCTGATATTACGTGGTTGTCCAACTGCAAATTGTGTTCTATTTCAGTTGTGATCACTCCTCTCTCCTCCATTAACTATCTCACTAATATCCTAACCCTTCCCTTGATCTTTCAACGCCGTCTAGGAACCTTATATCGGTGTTATTCGCTATCTAAGCTTTGCAAACTCTCAAATCTCTAAGAAATTTTTTCTTCATTCTTAAACATAAAATCCACATATCTAACCTAATACCAACACCAAAAAATAACCACACACCCTCCAACTAGCCCTCAACCACCATTTTTCAGCCAAACCTTTCATTGGAAGAAAAAAGACACCATGCACCTAAGAGAAACATGCAAGATGTTGTCCACGAGCTTATAATCTAAGACATGAAAAGGGAGATCCTCCAACTGCAATAAAAATTTGTTACCTCTGGAGAAAAAAGCCCAAAGTGAACACTATAGCCACAATAGTGACTTATCGAATTGAGAGAGAATTGAATCACTAGCATCAGAAAATTTCTTGCAACGAAGAAACAATACACCAATAATTTTGTATAGAATATCAGAGGGACCATAATTTTGGAGTGAAAAACAACTTAATAGATTTTGAAGGAAATTTGCATTCAAATGAATCTGTTGACTGACTATAAACAGTGGAATGAATTTTTGCATACAAAAACATTCCCAATTAAAAGAGAGCTGAAATAGTAATCATCAAACTCAAGAAGAGCACTTCCTTGTGGGGTGATAACTTGAAACAAATTCGATAGCGAGAAGAGAAGAGTAAGATCGTCATAGTCTAAGATGAAAAAGAAAATGCAACGCAAATATCTTCTCCCATATTAATAAGAGGACATTTTATTAACTCTAAAACCTATGCCAGTGAGATTTTTCTGTGGAGGAACAATACACAATTGAATTTGAGCAACACATGCAAAACATGTGAGTTTGTGAATCCATAGAAATGCATAGCTGCAAAATATCTTGGGGGATTGATGTCATGAAGCAGGGGCGTAACCACAAATCTTCCTGTTGTTGAGTTATGGGGAGCTTGGTGCATTGCATTATTTAATTTGTTAATCACGTTTATTTCCTATATTTACTTCCTTATGCTCTCTCAGCATCTCACATGTTCCCCGCGTTCCTTCACGTGTTCCTGTGTTCCCGCATCACTTTCTGCAGAAGGTTTGGAATATGAATTAATTCCTTGCCTTATGTGGGTCTTCTAACCTATTTATAAGCTAAACAAATCACAAAGCTTGAATTAATTAATCTCTCCGCTCCTGAAATTTTCTGCTCGATTAAGCTTGTGGGAAAAAGAAAACAAAAGACTTGCTTTTGTTTGTTTTCTCTCTTTGGATTCTTCTTCTAAGCATTTGGTTAGAGAGAGAAAGAGAGAAAGGAGAGGAGAGTTTCTTGTAAGTCGACGTGGTCAACAGTATAAATCTTTAAAGTAATAAAATCCTCTGCAACTCTACAGACATAGGCAATTTGCCGAACCAGGTAAATCTGTTTATCGCTCAGGTGATTTTTTTTAGGTGCAATTTTCTCATTCTGTTCTTTGTTTTATTGTCACCGTTTTTTCATATCAATTAGAATTAGAGCTATTGTTTTGAATCTAAGGAAAAATGATGGTCGGAGACGAAGTGATGGCATCGGGGATCGAAAACTTTAATTACACAAATATTGGTTACTGAAGAATGCAGATAGAGAACTACCTCTATAGGAAGAAACTTCATCTTCCGTTACTAGAAAAGTGGCCAGAAAAGATAGACGAGATGAAATGGAATTTGTTGGATCGACAAGTTCTGGGGGTTATTCGATTAACCCTGTCAAGATTGGTTGCCCACAATGTCATAAAGAAGATAACTACTGCAGATCTCATGACGGCTTTATCAGATATGTATGAAAAGTCATTGGCGCATAACAAGGTGCATTTGATGAAAAAAAATTTCAACTTAAATATAGCGGAAGGTGTGTCTGTCGCTCAACACATGAATGATTTCAATATCATCACAAATCAATTGTCATCTGTGGAAACTGATTTTGTCCATAATATACGTATGTTGATATTGTTGGCTTCATTATCAAATAGTTGAGAAGTGTGGAAATTGATTTTGTCCATAATATATGTATGCTGATATTGTTGGCTTCATTATCAAATAGTTGAGAAGGCATGAAAGTGACAGTTAGCAATTTTGCAGGTAAATCTAAACTGAATATGATGATATTCGTGATTTGATTTTGGTTGAGAAGGTGCGCATGAATGATTCTTGCGAGACATTAGGTTTGAGTTTCGCATTAACTGTTGATTCCAGAGAGAGATCACGGGACAAGAACTCAAACAGAAGAAAATCAAAATCAAAGACTGGTCAGCAGGTAACCTAAAAGGGGATTATACAAATCCTAAGAAGGAAAATGATAGCGCTAATGTTGTAACTGAAGAAATACATGATGTGTTATTAATGGCAGTTCAAAGTTCTGTTGATGATTGAATACTGGATTCAAAGGCTTCAATGGCAGTTCAAAATTCTGTTGATGATTGAATACTGGATTCAAAGGCTTCCTTCCATACATCTTCTCACCAGAAGTTAATGCGGAATTATGTTGCAGGTGACTTTGGGAAAGTATATATGGCTGATGGAACAGCTCTGAACGTGATGGGGATGGGAAACGTTGATATTGCACTCTCTATTAAGAGCAAATCGACTTTGCTGAAGGTCGGGCAAATTCCTAAGTTGAAGAAAAACATCATTTCTGTTGAACAGCTCAATGAGAGTGATCATTCAGTAGTGTTCTCAGATAGCTCCTAGAAAGTTACAAAAAGGGCAGCAGTACTAGCTCGGGGTAAGAAAACTAACACTATATATGACTATAAATTTACTCAACACTGTTGTTGCTACAGTTGCAAAGAGAACGACTTATTTACGGCATTGCGAGCTTGGTCACATGGGTCAGAGCTACAAAGAAATCTTGCAAGATAAAATTCGAGTAAGTGGGAGTTGGCCGTGAAGGTGGTAGATTCCCTATGAGGAAATCAGACTTGGAAGCTGACAGAACTTCTACCAAGGAAGAAGGCATTGCACAACAAGTGGGTGTACTAGAAGAAGACTGCGTTTGATGGCAGAAAAAGGTACACGGCTGGACTTATTGAAAAAGACTTTCAATAGAGGCAGGATATTGCCTGTGTAGTGGGAGTTGCAAGAAGATACATGAGTAACCCAGGAAAGAACTTGGAGGTACAAGGCTATGTTGATGTTGATATGTCGACTGAGGATGTTACTCTTGAGAAATCGAAGTTGTGCTCGACTTCAGCTGGTCTTTTGGCATGAAGACTAGAGTTTTGAGTTGTAGGGGTGGAGGATATAAAGCTTTGAGAAAAAGGGTGATACAGCTAGTGGGCGGTGCAGCTAGTGTCTCAATCTCGAAGTGGGAGAATTGTTGAGTTATGTGGAGCCCGGTGCACTGAATTATTTAATTTGCTAATCATGTTTATTTCCTATATTTACTTCCTTAGGCTCTCTCTCCACGTCTCACACATTGCCCGCGTTCCTTCACG
Source organism: Phalaenopsis equestris (assembly GCF_001263595.1). Classification (NCBI taxonomy): domain Eukaryota; kingdom Viridiplantae; phylum Streptophyta; class Magnoliopsida; order Asparagales; family Orchidaceae; genus Phalaenopsis; species Phalaenopsis equestris. The sequence goes on along the minus strand of NW_018164565.1, from coordinate 1,140,035 downwards.
TGTTCCCGCATCACTTTCTACGGAATGTTTGGAATAAGGAATTAATTCCTTGCCTTATGTGGGTCTTCTAATCTATTTATAAGCTAAACAAATCACAAAACCTGGATTAATTAATTTCTTCGCTCCTGAAGTTTTCTCCTCAGTTAAGCTTGCGGGAAAAAGAAAACAAAAGACTTGCTTTTGTTTTTTTCTCTCCTAGGATTCTTCTTCACATGGCTCTTGGTTATAGAGAGAGAGAAAAAGATGAGAGAATGAGAGAGAAGGACAGAGAGAGAGGAGAGTTTCTTGTAAGTTGACGTGGTCAATGGTGCAAATCCTCAGAGTAATAAAATACTGTGCAGCTCCATAGACATTGGCAATTTGCAAAACCACGTAAATTTCTGTTGCTTTGGTGGTTTTTTTTCGGCATGTAATTTTCTCGTTCCGTTTTTCGCTTTATTGTCGTCATTTTTTCATATCACTTGTATGAAAGGAGGCGACCCGCTTCTTCGCCTGGATCAAACCTCTCTAGTTTTTTTTACCTCTGTGGAATTGGTCGGTCCTCTTGAGCCACTCCTTGCTATCCTCTAATTATATTTCACGAGAGTTTAGGTTTAGTTTTTCTTAGTTTTCCATCAAGACGGTCGGTGTTTTCTTGTTCCCTCCTAGAATTGTATCCAAATGGGAGGTGTCCGGCTATAACTAGTCCTGAGGTAGTATTTATCTATTGTTGCCTGCTTCCCACCGCTCCTCCACAATCATCATCGTTGTGGTTGTTGTCGGCGCCCGGAAAACACCCCCTATATGGTTTTCATGCAACCGACCATCATTCTCAACCACCTCCACCACCACTCCTTGCAAACCCTTCAAGCCACCTCAAGCTTACTATCGGCCCCTCTAACCACTTACATACTTGTCACCGCCCCATTCTAGCCACCTCAAACTTGTTGTTGCCCTCTTTCAGCCACCTCCAAATTGTTGTCGCCCCTTTCAACCACCTCCAAATTGCTTTTGCCCCTTCAAACACCTGCAGCCTTCCTGCTACTTCTACCACCCCAAGACCTCAATATCATTACCACCCAACTCGCTTTAGTTACAATTTCTCCTTATACCGCAGCACCACAGCCTTCAACCTAGCCCTAGTTGAGCTCGTGTTGAGTATTTATTTCCTAGTTTCATGTGTCGTTGATTGTAACCTCTATTTATTTTTAATAATAATAATATATGTTTTCCCTATATGATTTGAGTTTAACTCCAGTATTATTTGATATTAGAACTAGCCTAAACTCAATCCTATTATACGGTTTCTAGCATCAAAAAAAAATCTTTTCCCCCACCCTACACACCTTCTTCCACCTACTTATACCAATAACCTCAACCACGCCACCACCAAAACAATTGTCGAAATTGATCAGAAATATATAATGGATGACATACAACAGCAACTCTGTCAGCTGCTATATCAGCTCAAAGTCATTCAAGAAGCAACCCAGGGTAGGATCACCATCGACCGTAAAAATGAAATCTGTGAAACAAAAGGAACAACTGAATATGGGTACAATATTAGCGCAAGTCAAAGCCGATGTGTCTATTGGAAGACAAAGTGTCCGCAGAAGTGTAACGCCCAAATTTCAAGAAATAAGTAAAATTCAGCAAATTTGAAAAGCACCACAAATTTTTCATCTCCCAGAATTTGATTGAAATATTTTATTATATTCTACGCATGAAATCTATCAATTCCATATAAAGTGGCATGCATGAAGTATTAATGGTTTGGGAGATTTAAAATTTTGAAGTTATAAGTTTAATTAATTAATTAACCTTAATTAATCCTAACTTCCTCCCTTAATCCTGCAGTACTATTCCTAACCGACTTACATTTGTGATAATTAGTTTGAATAGGGCCCGAGCTTCGCATTTCCTTCCCTTCTCCAGAAATTCCTTCTCCTCTCTCTCGACTTCCCCTTCTCCCTTTGCGGTCTCGCCCATCTTGAGCTTCCTGCAAGCTCTCGCGAGAAATTCACTTAGACTACTACAGCAGCCGCGCGAATTGGGTGTGGGGTCGAGTATCGCAGAGCACGATCTAGGGTTCCGGGGTGAAAACATTTGATAAGAATATCTCTCTCACGTCATTTGAGACTTTTGTTTCCTTTCTCACCCTTTCGTTTTGACATTTGCTTCATTTTCCCTGGATTTTTTATTTCTGGTAGCCATCGGAGGAGCCAAAATTGTTTTGGAAGAGTCGAAAGTTGAAAGTTTTCATATCGATTTTAGCACAATATTGGCAAGGG
>NW_018164565.1:1127928-1137755 GCF_001263595.1 Phalaenopsis equestris | reverse complement strand
GGAAAGAGATGATTAAGGTGTTAAAATGAGAGAAAAGTTAAATTGGTGATTTTGAAAATGCGAATTTATGCCGCAAAGCCCTTTTTTAGGTATGTTTTGGCACATAAAATTTATTTTTGTGTTAATACATACTATAAGCAAATATTATGAAACCCTACATTGTCAACAAGCCCAAGGTTGTCTATGCAAGGCGGCAGGCACGAGACGAGCGCGTGAGCACTCGTCATATAGCTACTAAGTCAAGTCTGATGAAATAATCTTGTGTTAATTTAAGAAAAATAATCTTTTATGGGTTTTGATATGATTTTTATTTTGACACAAATGCATTTAGAATTTCTATATATTGTGAATGGATACATGTCATTGAATGTATGAATGCACGTTTACTTTTCTTATGATACATATAATGTTATGATCGGGTTATGCTACATATGATTATGCTTATGATATGAATTCCCTGCAATCATTCATTTGGTATGCATCATGTCTATGACACACGTGTAATTCCTTATAAATGCTTAATACAAGAATGATGATTTAAATGTCACAATGAATGTACGGGTAGATTATTAGATAAGTGATTGCAAGTACATTATGCAGGGATGTAGTATTCTTGACTCTTGATATTTATATGGGGATGAAATTCTGAGAACCGTTAGGATTAGGCGATGATAGAATGTTAGGGAACCCTGGGTATTAGAGGGTTATAAATAACTATTATGTCAGGGAAAGCCTAACATTTATTGATAGTTAATATGACATTAGGGGCAGGGTGACAACCCATGATGAAATAATATGGAAATAGTTGAGCTATATACATTAAACTAGTGATATTACTATGAAATAACATTGTTATGATTACATACGATGCACAACCTATGAACATGCTTATGAATATGCTTTTGATTAGATTTAAGATTTCATGCTTACGAACTACATGTTACAATGTAGTCTTGCTTTTTATATTACACGCTCTATTTTCAAGTTTTCTACAATGCTAACATGTTATTATTTGTGTATGTAGACATGAACAGTTTCCTAAAATAATACACGTCTTGTTTCTATGTATAAAATCTTATATTAGCCCTGATTACTTCTCTGAGCTCATTATTGCACGTTCTTTGTTGTAGTCTTCCAGGTAGAGGCAATGAGCACTGAGGTGAGTAGCTAGGTGCGTTTTTTTATAGCTTTTGCACAATAGCATTGGGAGTTTATCGATATGTTTTGGGTACAAATTTTTATTATATTGAAATTATCAGTTCTGTATGGTTTACATGTTTGGAATGATATATGAATGAATTAGGAAATGTAATGTATGTATATAAATGAATTATGAAATGTAATGTATCACATATGTTGTGGCGATCTGGTTACATTAATTTATAACCCACTGAGTCATGTTACATGTTTGGAATGATATATGAATGAATTATGAAATGTAATGTATGTATATGAATGAATTATGAAATGTAATGTATCACATATGTTGTGGCGATCTAGTTACATTAATTTATAACCCACTAAGTCATTATTATATAAGTCAGGACAACTGCTGGTGAGAGTTGGTCTGACCAAATTGTCAGTCTCTGTCGCACTTCAACCAACCCTTTGAGGAGAGGTCAGTTGGGGTGTGACATGAATACAGAGATGAGATACTTGTTAGAGAAGCAGAGATGAGGTGTCTGTTGGAGGATACAGAGATAAAGTATTTGTTGGAGGATACATAAATGGAGTGCATGTAAGAGGATACAGAGATGATGTGTCTACTGAAGGATATAGGAATCTAGCAATGAAGGTGGACCTACCGAAAATCGAGGAAGAATGGATCCAGATGATTTCCTCAAATGAATGCAGACTATTGAGTGAATATTTGAATGCAAGGAGGTGCCCAATGATAAAAATGTGCAGCTTGTCGGCATCAAGCTAAAAAAGAATGTTTCTTCGTGGTGAGAGAACATAAAAATGGAGAGACATAGAGAAGAATGGGATTAAATCACTTTCTTAGAAGAAAATGAAGAAGGCTTCGCAATGACAGTACCTACCCCGCAATATCGCCAAGAGCTATCAGTGGAGGAATATTCTGCATAATTTATGCAATTTAAATTGAAGTGTGAGCTAAAGGACCCAGAGGAGCACACTATAGCCAAGTACTTTAGAGGCCTGAAGCACATCATCAGTAATGTGGTCCAACTGCAAACCTATTGGACATTGAGAATTATGCATGCCTTAGCACTGAAAGTGGAGAGACAGGTGAAGCAAAACAGGCAACCACCGTCAATCAAGAAGCCACCCACTGTGGGAGACCTCAGGAGTGCAACTTAAGAAGTGAGGCACACTGGTCAGAAACAACACAGAGCCATTTCGAGTGAGAAGCATAAGAAGAGTAGAAATTTCACTACAGACCCAGCCAGAAAATACTTCAGAATCCATGATTTTGGACAAATCACCTCCAGTTGCCCGAGAAGAGGACTTGTGTCCCTCACCGAGCAGCGTGCAATGGAGAAATTTAGCAACAATAAGACAACTAAAGAACAAAGTGATGAAAACTATTTGTCACCGAAAGAGGGCAAGATGCTCGTGATTCTATGGGTCCTACTAAGGCTACAAGAAATCAGTAGTAGCTTCACCACAATATATTCTACACTCATTGCACTATGAAAGAAAAGGTATGTAATCTAATCATTGATAAAGGGAGCAGCAAGAATATGTCATCTACATAGATGGTGGACAAGTAGAGACTCACAACTCGGAGACACTCCCAGTCACTCCCAAACGTGGTTGAGTAAGCAGAACAGAGTCAGCATAGATAGGTGTCTCCTGGAGTTTTCGATTGAAAACTAGTTGTAGGATCAAGAATGGTGCAACCTAGTGCCTATGGATTTGTCACATTTTATTGGGGAGGCCGTGTGATACCGGAGTTAACCCAAACCATGATCAAACGATAAAATTTATTACTGACTTCAAAACTATAATGACAAACAACACAAACGGGTAAATAGTAAATAAAGACGAGAACGCCGCAAAACACAAAAAGGAAACGACACAAAATACAAGAATGGCTCTCTAGAGAAGAGTGGTGTGTCGGACGGGAAGGAAGGAAGCTGCAGGCATGTCGAACGGTGGTCCTCGCGACATCTTGCACCTGTCGTTGTAAGTCGCACTCTGTAGGTCTTAATCTATACGCAGACTGATTTGGCGACAAAGATCCTAAGATGAGATATATAGCATGTTGAATGTCCCTCGGTGGTGGTAATACCTCCGGAAGGTTGTCGATCATCACATCCTGAAAGTCATGTAGCAGTGGTGATAGTAAGGCTAATACCTTACTCTCCTCTTCAGCTCCTCTAAGAGGCATCTCATAGCGGCTGCAGGAAGGAGGCCAGTAGAACTAATGCCTCCTCAATATCACACCCACCTCTTACATCCTTAACAATTAATGACACGTCACATTTTCCATCATTTTTAAAGGAAAAAGGTGTTCTTGAAGCCATCGAGCTGAGTCTTGCGATCAAACTGTTACGGCTTATCCAACAAAATATGGCAAGTGTTCATCAAAACTACATCGCGGCATACTTACTCCAGTAATTGATTCATAATCAAGAATTCTACTAGGCACTTCTGATCCACGCGTATCTCATTTCCTTTCTTCAGTTAAGTAACGGAATAAAATCGGAGATGTTTCTGGGTGACCATCCCAATTTCTTCACCAACAATGTGAACACCGCATTTTCACAACTCTTGTTGTCAATAATTAAGCTACAAACCTTGCTCTTTACCATGCACTTGGGAATTTTTGTACAATTTTGAAAAGAATTTCTGTTACTGTTTTGAAATGAATTTCTGCTACTGAAGTGTCAAATATATGGTTGTTATAGTTTTGTTACAAACAGCATCACTAAACAGGGGTGGAATGGTCATTTGTTCATAAACAGTTGTCTTACAGTTGTCTTCAAACAGCTACAACAAACAGCAACTGAGCTTTCCTGCAACAGCTTCCCTGCAGCAGCTTCCCGGGGTAGCTAAGGCTCTGTTTGGCACAGTTGCAACTGCGCTGCCCCAGAAGCTGCAGCGGGGAAGCTGGCTGTCTGTTTGGTGCAGCTGTGTGAAAACAACTGTGGGGCAGTTGTTTCTGAAAAAATGACTATTCTACCTCTGAAACTAACTGACCTTAATTCCTATTTTGCGGTGGGGATATAAGATTGCCTGAGGTGTAGATTCAATTTGTTTAGTATGACTAAAAATCTAGTTGCAAAATTAAGGTTAAAAATATTCTTCTACAATTTGTTTGCTCCCAAAATTCATTTTAGGTTCAATTTCATTTGCCTGGTGTGGTTTTCTTCATAAACTTTAGTTCTTTATTTATTGATCTTATAAGCCAGCACAAAATAAGTAAGATCCATTTAACTATTTTCACCATTCATTTCCAACCAAGGAGAATCTTGAAATTTGATTGAGGGAAGCATAAAAGACAGTCTTTTAGGATATAAGTCGGGCAAGGAATGATTTTTTAGGACTTCAATATATTTTGATACTTGAATATTTAAGATTTGAGTGGAATGCATTGCCAGCAAAATCATGGTCCCCTCTCCTCTCTAGTTAGAAGACAAAATCCAAAGCTAAAGCCCTAAAACCATGGCATGTCGCCTCCCATCGCAACCTCCACTCTGCGCCCCCTTCCAGCTCTCGATGCTACAATCCATCGCAACTCCCTCTTCTGCTTCATCTCCCGCACCCGTCGCTCCCTCTCGAACCAACCCCTCCACATCATCTCTCTATCCGTCGTCGGTAAGCTTCATCGCGAGCTTGGCTTCTCCAGTCCCCGTGGGGTCGCAGGGTCGCGAGGTAGGGGCGTATGAGTAAAAAGCCAAAGATAGAACGCGGGCCGCGGGGTCGCCTGCGGCCCGCTTTTTGGCGAAATTGAGTCGCGTCGCGGATGCCCCGCCACCCCAAAACATCGCATTTTTGCGACCCCACGACACACCACAGATGCCCCGCCGCGCCAAACGAAGTCTAAACTACAGTTGAAAAGTTGAGAAGCTGCAGTTGCCCCAAACAGACTCATAGTGCCCGTTTGGGGCCATAACGAAGGCGCGGCGCAGCGCAGAGGCGCAATTCCGCGTCGTTTGGGGCAACGGCAGCAAGACATCGCGGCGAAATTTATAGCGTTTTAACGGAAACGCGGGCCGCATTTCTTCGCGATGTTTTTACGCCGATGTCCTTCGTGTCTTCTACCCCGAGCTCTTTTAATAGAATTAACAAGAGGATCTTGCATTCATTCGTGACATATTTAGTGCCCTAGTTCCTTCGCGACATCACATGCATGCGATTTTGTAAAGATGAGGATGTTGCGTAGTACTGTGTAGACAAGCGAGAGAACACGAGCATTGATGGTGGCTTTTCTAGCAGTGGATAGATTGACGAAGAGGCGTGCGGATGCCTTGTCGCGAAGGACGATGTGGTTAAGCTCGGGGACGTAGAGCTGGTTAGAGGAGGATCGAGAGGGTATGTGGAAGGAGAAACCGGAGCCGGATAGAATGGATCGGGCGATGTCGAGAGTGGCGTGTTCGATGGAGAGGAGAACGGAAGAGGAATCGCGACCGGAGACCTCACGACAAGAGGTGTACCTCATCTACCTGGTTCTACGCCACAACATACAAATTTCTTTTACTGAATTATAACTATTACAATTACATTTTCTGAATGATAACTAGTACAATGAGCTTATTGTTAATTTTCCTTGATTGGTTGAAAGAAGGAATTGTAGTCATTCCAATGAGCCATTTTTGTAATTAGTATTTCTTTTACCTGATTTTTTTATAAAGAACATGATATTATTGCTTCAGTTAGTTTGTTTTAATGATTTTTTATCTTATAAAGAAAAGTTCACTTATATTTACTTGAAAATGACCAAGATCTAAGGTTAAAAATAATATTATCATTTTATTATTTGTAATTTTAATAGTATTTTTCTTTTTTAGCACTTTTGGTATCAAAATTTAGCACTATTTTGAAATGAATTTCTGCTACTGATGTGTCAAATATATTGTTGGCATAGTTCTGTTACAAACAGCATTACTAAATAGTAGCAGAATGATCATTTGTCCAGAAACAGTTGTCTCACAGCTGTTTTCAGACAGCTGTTACAAACAACCAGTCAGTTTTCACACAGCAGCTTCCTGGGGCAAAGCTGCAGCTGAAAAGCTGAGAAGCTGCAGCTACCCCAAACAGATCCATAGTCTATTTTTCTTCAAGTAATGAATATGTCATGTATCTTGAAGGGAATAGGTATTTGAACCTCTTCCTTGTCTGCAAGTCCTTGTGTGTCAATCGGCTTGCTGTTTCTTAGCCAGATAGCAGCCGAACCACTATGATTTGCTGCCCACCAGCAGATTTCATTGTTTCCTCTTCTACTCCTCATCCGACAACCCTTCTAACCTTCCCACATGAACTAGCTGCCCTAATTCGGTGCAAGTATAGATACAAAATCCAAGAAATAATAGCAACTGCTAAAACAATATAACTTCCATACGACATTAACATTTTGTTTAATGATTAAATTGGTCTACATGAGAAGTAGTTCATATACAATCAATTTCAAAGATGAACAATGATGAACAAAGATGAAGCTTTTAACATTGAAATTCACTATGAATCATTGAAATTCATACTCCTTACAATTCATTCGGTAATATCTAACTGTTAGAAAAGGGAAATAGAGGCAAAAGACAAAGGGAACAAATATGTTATACATGAGTAAAAACCATACCTCTTGTACCATGAAAAATCATTTGGGATACTTGCTTTTGCATTTTTAAGATGGTCAAGTTGTACTAAAACATCAAGCAGCTTTAGTATTGACCTGAAAATTCCCAGAGTAAAAGCAATTTATGGTTTCAAATTTCTTAATGATATATTTTACTCTTATCTAGCACGTGGAAGTTGAAAACAGAAGTCAACAATCGAAAATAAATGAGGAAAAAAGAGGAATATGCTGATGCAACAGAAACTTATTTAGCATAACAAAATGAGAGATCAGTCCACAGTTTGTACATACACTTTATAAAAAATAAATATTTATTTTAAGTTGATCATTCAGCTAAAATTCAAACAAGAAAACTGAGACTTATTGTTTTTTTGTTGCTGCAAAGTCAATCAGATCTTTAAGTATAATCCAAACTCAGGTAAGGAAGGTGAGGATCAATAAGTTCAAAAATTAGAAAAGCATTATCAGCAGCACAGCAAATCCCAAATATTACATTGCCGATACATTACACATAATTCATACAACAAATACAAGCTTTCAGATTACGTTAAACAGAAATTAAAGACTCTATTTGAATAGCGTAGGTGTTAAAATAAAAATGTCTTGGTGAGTCAGGTCAATTAAAGAAAAGATAATGAAAAATATTAAGTAAAGATTAAAACCTCATTTCAAACCCAAAGAGAATGTAAAAAGAGGAAATGTTGTGCAACCAACCAGAAGTAGTTTGGCTAGCAATAAAGAAAATTATCAATAAATATTTGAGATGCCAAAAATGCATGGTAACCTGATCAACAATATTTCCTTCAACAAAAAGAAAAGAGTGGTTGTTGTTAAGGTCGGAGAAGGGGGAATGGGAAGGGTTGCCAACTATCTATTAGTAAAGACCATGGCAACTACTGTCAAGTTTCTGAGATTGAATCATCAGAACTGTCCTTCGTCACTAGAGCTTATACACACACACATACACAGTGTGTGAGAGAGAGAGAGTTTAAAATTATGTCAAACTTCAATAGCGAAATTCCAATCAATCGAAATGCATTGAGGGCTCCACTGACGCAGATGTCTAGCGCTCATGCAGCAATTGCTGAGACACCTTTGCCCCGGACTGGTTTGGTACAGCCAGAGGAGGGACCGGCTGGTCTTTCCAGGAATAAATTTCACTCTTATTTGGAGTGGGGTCCACTCCTATTTATTTAAGTTATATACGTAAATTGTTTTCATATTTTAAGTCAGCTTTTTTGTGCATTTTTGTTGGGACAATTGTTGACGTCTCCTGTTGTCCCTTGTAGGGCTATATTCAAAGATAAGTGATGTTCCAGTTAGATCTCATTCCGAGGTAGTGATTATCCTCGACTTTCCCTTCCTTCATAAACTCCTCGCCGCTGTCATCGTCGACTTCCCTGCTGCAGCCGCCCATAAACAACATTCCTTTGTTGCGTTCAAGCAGCCACCGATCTGCCCACTCACGCCTCCGAGCCAACCGCTTACTTCCTTGATATTTCAGCAGTCCCAACCACGCCTCCCAAGCCCACTTAGTAACCCAGTGCTATTCCAACAGGCCCAATCACTCCGCCGACCCAGCTAATTAGTTCTTTGTTGTCCCTAACCTTTCCAGCCACCACTCCCATCCCCCTCCCGTTGTTTTGCCACAATTTTCCCTGTGGTCCAGCCCTTTCCTTAATATACCTCCACCTTCCCCAATCCCTAACATTCACTATCCCCATCTTTTTAGTCACCTTAGTCGTGTGTTGTGTGTCGTGTATTTTATTATTTCCCATTTCAATGTGTTAGTTATAACCTTTTATTTACTTTTCAGTAAAAATATATACTTTTTTATTATTGTTACAGTTAACACCGGTATCATTTAGTATCAAAGGAAGCATAACCCTAGTGCTATCCTAGGGTTATCTAAAGCCGCCTACCTAACCCAAATCTTTTTTTTCTCACTTGCTTCACACCTATATACAATATCCCACCTACCCACACCTAAATCCTAATCATGACATCGAGGAGATAAGTTTCGATGGCCAATCAAGAGTTAACCATGGAAGATATACAGCAATTTTGTGAGTGCTACAACAGCTAAATGAAAATAAGGAAAGGGCCCATGAAGATGTCACTGTCAATCGAGATAGCAAGATCAGAGTATTAGAGCGAGAATAACATATGAATCCTTTTCATATGAATGAATTCAATGAGAAAGAGAATCAACCATGATGCTTCAGAATTTAAGATCAGAGAATCAACAATGGGTGTTTAAGGCTTTAGATTAGGCAAGAGAAATTAACTCCTAGACAATTAAATTCAAACTTTAGAAAACTTAACTTAGAAATTTTAAATTTTTGTTAGAAATTGTTTGGGATATTTGGAGAGAATGTTGAAGCACGAATAGGAGTGGAGTTTTCTAGATACCATGTACAATATTAAATAACTTTTTTCTTATAATTGTCATATAGATTAGGTTAAGCTTAAAATCATAGGCTTATTCATAAATCAAATATGTTAAAAACAAAATTTAGGAAGTTACCAAATCAAAAGTCAAAAAATTTATTTGGTTGAATTGTATTACATTATTTTATATACTAAAAAAAGTTGATGAGAAAGTTAATATTAAGAAAGATGAATTAATTAATTACTTATATAGAGCAACAAATAACAATTTAAGTAGATAAACTACAAGCGAATGTGTCTAATTTGTTTAGGCTAGAATTATATGAAACAATAACAAGAGGCATTTATCCTACCAAGTGGGGTCGACGAAATATAGAATGAGCTAATGAAATCTAATATGTTACTATAAGTACATCAAAAAAGTAAAAACCGACTGTACTGATTAGGTTGGTAAATATATTTCAATTTTACAATAATTATTTTTATTTATGAAATCAATTATAAACATTTTTACTATTTTTATTATTTTATTTTAAAATATAAATGTTATATTTTTCATATGTTGAAACTAGCTAAAGCAAATATTAACTAAAGGAAAAAAATAATGTAAGATATATATATATATATATATATATATATATATATATATATATTTATTGTAAGAGGTTCTAAG
>NW_018164565.1:1087115-1127008 GCF_001263595.1 Phalaenopsis equestris | reverse complement strand
AAAATAAAGTGAGATATATATATATATATATATATATATATATATATATATATGTTTTGGAAAAGGTTATCAAAGGTGTATTTTTTGTACATATTTAGACGATGGCACCCTTTTGACAGATGATTTATACAAAATAAATAAAAATAACAATAAAATTGATTTATTTATTCTCCTTTTTAATGTTTACTTTATTTTTATAAAAAAAAATAAAAATATGAATTATTATAATTTAGAGGCATTTTACTCACTGATTCATTTAACTCGTATCTCCAATTGCTAAAATTTTAGAGAAAGCTCCTTTAGAGTGGATAAATCCTAGATTCTATGTTTACAAACATTGTGCACCCTGAGAAGATACATAACGCATTTTAATTTTTACATTTCTATCAATTGTAAAAGTTTTAAATTTGAACGAATTTTTGTAAATTAAAGCTTTGTACTTATATGGTTCTTTTATGTTTGGATTTCTTTCTTTTTTTTTGTTTAAACAATGAAAATATTTAGATAGTGTTTTCTTCATCCGACCATCTGTTCCAACCTTGATATTCAAACTTACTAGGTCGGGTCTGTTGGTCAGCTTTTTTATTTCAAAATAATTTTTAAATTTAATTTAATATGAGGAGGTCCCCAGTAACTTTCCAAATTATCTTATTGTGTGATTGCGTTTTGAATATAATGTTATTTGACTTTTCAATACTATCAATTTTATTATTTGAGACTTACATTTGCATAATAACTTGTTATGTAAATAGCCCACAGAGATAGGAGGGTTTAAGTCATGACACACGACAACCTCGGAACCTAATGTGAGTTCAAACGTACGCTGCATAACATGGTTGTGCAAATACCTAAAAAATGTATGAGGATTTAGGAACTTCTGTAGTCATGTTTTGCTACACGACAACTTTGAAGTCTTATGGGTTATTATTTAGACTAAGAAAGTTTAGTTAGTGTAGGCATGTTTTGCTGTCTTGAAGATGTCCTTCTGTAGGTCCTCTTCGTGCTGCCCACGGCGTATGCTCCAAGCTCCTCGTCAAAGTAGCAGTCCTAAAGTCTAAGGTTCAAAAGGTTTTATTAGGTGTGTTTCAAAGTTTTGATTTTGTTGTCATTCAAGCATTATGGGGAGTTAAAGTTGATTAGAGAGACACCGGTTAGGATCTCACGGTTCCCTAGTTCCGGTACCACTATGTTATTTTGAATTTACTTAGTCTAAACAAGTTGTTAAGCTCATTTAAACTGAAGAGATCACATTAGCAACTGTGGGTTATCTCATCCGAGAGACTCCCGTGAATTCAAAATTACGCGTTATGTTTTTTTTTTTTATTTTGAAAATGTTTTTTGATTTTTAAAATTGTTTTTTTTTTTTGAAAAAAAAGTTGTTTAATTTTTTAAAAATTGTTTTATTTTTAAAATAAAATTGCAACAATGCATACATGATACAGTAAAGCAAGAGTAAATTACAGTGATAAAAATGACAATAAATGAAATGTACTTGTGTGCGAAATGTACTTGCGTGCATGGCGTATCTACTGCTGTTGTTCCCGCTGCGTGGTTAGCTCAAAAAACATAATATAATTTGCAGAAAATTTGAATTTATTTGCAGGAAAATGGAGAAAACAGAAATTCTAGTATAAAAAACAGCAAAACGAGTCATAACAGCAACTAGGAACTCCGAAAAGCGCTCCTAAGGCTTCCTACAACTCTGGACAACAGCAAGGAACTCCAAACAGGTGATCCTAAGGCTTCCTACAACTCTAAATAGCAGCTAGAAACTTCCAACGATGATACTAAGGCTTCATACAACTCCAGACAGCAGCTAGTAACTCCTAACAGTGCTCCTAAGGCATCCTACAACTCCAGGCAGCAACTAGCAAGCCTAAACGATGATCCTAAACCATCCTACGGCTCCAGGCAGCAACTAGCAAGCTTACACGGTGATCCTAAGGCCCCCTACAGCTCCAAGCATCAACTAGCAAGCCTACAAGGTGATCCTAAGGCCTCCTCAGCTCCGCACAGCAACTAGCAAGCCTAAAAGGCGATCCTAAGACCTCCTACGGCTCCGGGCAACAGCAAGAAGGCCTAAACGGTGATCCTAAGGCCTACTACGGCTCTGGGCAGCAACTAGCAAGCCTATACGGTGATCCTAAGACCTCCTACAGCTCCGGGCATCAACTAGCAAGCCTAAACGGTTATCCTAAGACCTCCTACGGCTTCGGGCAGCAACTAGCAAGTTTAAACGGTGATCCCAAGGCTTCCTACAGCTTCGGCCAGCAACTAGGAAGCTTACACGATGATCCTAAGACCTCCTACAGCTCCGGGCAGCAACTAGCAAGCTTACACGGTGATCCTAAGGCCTCCTATAGCTTTATCATCTTTGAGCACAATGTTCGTCACATTTGCCTTATAAAGTAGTCTACTGCCCCTATTAACTAGTCCATTTGCCAAAGCCTTTGCTATACCACCAACACCACCAGCAGGGTAATTGATACCTCCAAAATGTCTATCACAAAGAACCATGCTTGCATTTATCATTGGAGTGTGCAGAGCATTGACTGTGCTCACAATGAAACACTCAGCGTCAATGAAGGACAGCAGTTGAGGATCTATTATAAACTTTTGAGCAATATTGTCGGTACATTGAGGCAAATAGAAAGCAGTTGTCAGACACTCAAAAGGCTTCTTAAAAAAAACTGTCCAAGAAGGTATATGGGCTCCTCCAATGACTTGAGCTCCAATAAATTCAACGAATTATAGGATCTTCCAGCACTCATGATAAAATCTATGTATCCCTTCCTTCGCATGTGGAAAATGGTTAACAAGTTCTGAAATGAATGTATCATATTCCCTATGTACGCAAACCGAGAGGTTATCTGGAAGGTAAAAGTGAACAGTAGTAGGATCGGGCATGACCTGCAACTTGCTATCAAGAGCTTCCAATGCTCGTCTAATAAGTTCAGACTACCCTTATCGCTGAACCCCAAACATGACGGATGATCCGACATCAAAAGTGAAGCCGTCCCTTTTTCTTTATAGCCTCAAACATAGAGCAACACACTGATCTATTATGGAAATATTGGCAACTTGATTTGCACAAACATAGCATAATATTACCCAAATAAAGCCTAAATTTGTTGTTGCTTGCTAAAGTTTGATCATCGATATACCGTTAAAAGGCTTAAAGATATAGCTGTTACAAATCATGTCTTGAATGCAAGTTTTAATGCCAAAGGACTATGACATGCAACGATCATTCCTTCAAATAAATGCTAGAAAAGTTTATATTTAAAATTGCTAAGAAGGACAGTAAAGATTGCTGAATACACCTTAGAAGGATAAGGGAACAGTGCAGCCCTAGAAGAGGTGAGAGTTGCGGTAACGAGACAATCTCAATTGCTCAAATGCTGCAAGTAGGAGGGAATTCGACTAGGCTTTTGCCTATGAAGAAGAGTGTCTCCTGAAGCTTTCGGTGCAGAGGGAAGGTGAAGCCGAGAGAGAGAAGTCAAGAGCTTCTTTAGTCGAGTAGAGGAGCGGGGAGCAGGCTTCGGCACAAGGAGGAGTCTGTCGAGCGAGGGTTTATGGAGAGGGAGTCGAGTGGTTTGGTTGCAGTGCATAGAGGAGAGCAGACGAGAAGGCGAGTGGCTTCGATGTCGAGAGAAAGGGGATGCGGCGTTCTTTTGCGCAGAGGGAGGAGGCGAGCTTTTCTGGCGCAAAGGGAAGAGGCGAGCGGGAGAGAGGAACTCATATCGCAGAGGGGGAGCGGGATCGAGCAGAGGAGCAGGGGTCGAATGCCTGGAGAGGAAGAGACGAGCTGGATTTGTATCCCGCGAATTCCAAATACCCATTACTCTTGCATTGGGCGAGGAATTAATTTGTTTCCATGAGCAGTGGAGTTTTATTTGGAAAATAATATTCTCCAATTAAATTTAATTAATGTGAAATTTAATGGTTAATTTGAAATTCAAATTTTGAAATTTGAAATAATCGAGCTCGTGTTCAGCCCGTGTTCAGCCCGAATCGAACCCGAGTTGAACCTAGATTGAGCCCGAGCCCGTGCCTCACTAATTAAAAAAATGTGCATCGATTTTCGCGCTAACTGCTCTTGCGCGGAACCATAGTGACATGGGTGTCATTTATAGCTAAAGTCGACGTCTGAATGCATCGATGTGGTCTGTTTCGTCATCCGGGGTGGTCCGGACGAGTTCGCCGACGGGCAAGTCAATTCAAGTTCAAATCGTGAGTGGTGTAATGCGTGCACAAAATGCGGAATTCGCGAGAATTCGAGTCGCAAGAGGTTTCCCTAAGGGCTGCTCCTATTCATGTAGGAACTCAACTCGACTTTCATATGTCGGTTCTAACCAACTCAGCAAAATGCTGATGATTCGGGACCGCCCATACAATATTCGAAAGAGTGACGAGATGACTCGAATTTTCTAAATGGTGTGTGTCCCGTACTAGTCCTCTAAGAGGGTCAAACATAAGAAGCCTAAAGCTAGACACTAGGCTTTAAGAAGAGAAGTGAATCGACCAGCATCTATACAATAATACTCATCAAGTTGAAACTTGAAACATTTGCCAAATTTCTTTAAGTTATTCATTAGAACTAAAAGTAATAATTGAGTTCAAATCTATGAGTCCTTTATTCCTTTCAAGATTTAATGGATAATAATTACAGTTTGGATAAATCTTTCCAGGCAATTAAGCATACAAATCAGATTTTTCGAAGCATCATACTTCATATGAGTTCCACCGCCTATTTAATTCTCCACTATGAGTTCCACCGCCTATTTAATTCTCCACTAAAAGCTCCTCTTCAACGGTTAGATGAACACACTATACCAAGTTCTTTTTACTGATATAGCTTATAAACAATCTTGTTACTACAAATATTGAAGGATAAGATTATTTTCAAGTCAACGAATGGTAAAAAGAAATGTGCAAAATGGTAGTCATGTTTAGGTCTAATTCGCACCTACGTACTCTGGTGTTTACATTTTTTAATAAAATTTAATTTGAGCTAATCCATCAAGACTGCAAAATATTGAAAAATACACACCAAAAAATTTATGTTTGAAAATGAACGCTAACTTTTGCTTTATTGTTGCAAATCCTAAGATTCATGTCGTTGACCTGCAGACAAGTTCATTCTAGTTAACTGTGATTCTTAAAATGCTTAAGGACATGAGAACAACAAACCAGAAATGGGTTATGGTTGGTCCATTTATCAACCGCTCAGGCCTAGAAAATCTCTGCATGTCTGCTGCTAGCTGCAAGAGATAAAAGAAAATTGTTGAATTTTTAAAAGAAAATTTCAAATCAAATCATTTCATACAAATGGACTGTAGCAACTCAAATCTAAACAATTCACCATCATAACTCTGTCATATTCCTGCTCCCGTCTTTGTAATGATATCAACACATTAGTCTTATTTACAAGGGCAGAAAAGATCATATCCAGAACTTTGAAAGTAGCTAAACTAAGGGTCTGTTTGGGGCAGCTGCAGCTTATTGAATAATCTGCTGATAAGCTAGGTGCGGCGACTATTACAAATTTTTATTTTTTTGGAAAAGCTAAACTGCTGCCCAAAAGCTGTCACCGCACCTAGATAGGTGCGGTGTGAAAACATATGAAAACACTTTTCAGCATTTTTAAAACGCATAAGCTGTCAAAGCGCAGTTTACCCAAACAGGCGAGGTGTTTTTTCAAAACTCCACCGCTCCAAATAAGCTGCTTCAAACGGACTCTTAATCGCTTAGAGCTTGTTCAGGATGGTTCTCACATTTTATTTTTTTATTTTTCTTTCCAAAAAAAAATGTTTGTTTAGATAGCATTTTACATTTTTTTTTTTCTAAAATCAAATTAAACTATTTTTTAAAATACTCGAAACAACTTTAAGATGTTTGAATATTTTTAAAAATAATCATATGCTAATGAATTATGCCATAAATGATTTGTTTCAATTAAAACATAAGGAAAACAAAATAAAATAAAATAAAATAATAATAAAAAGTGATCATAAACGGTCCCTTAATGTTTTAGTGATACTTCCAGCTAATCAATTATGCTAAAGGATAAATCAAACATATTTTAGCAAGGTCCAACCAGCAATGAATAAAAACCCTGATCAAAGTTTGCAATTTGAAAAAATTAACTTCTCATTTATATCATTGGAAAAAAAAGGAAGAAATAAATATATCGCAACAAAATAGATAGCTGCCTTTATATATTCTGCATCCTTGACAACTACATAGGCGTTTGTTAGTAGTTTGTTTAGATTCTCATCGAATACTAAATAAGATATGACTCACCTATACAGATAGCATGTTGCATGCCTTATGCACAAATATTCAATATTCTTTAAAATAGAAAAGATACTCTGTAGTTTAATGATTGGAAAAATAAATTTTTTTTATAATAATGCATAGCCATGCACACATAACTAGGAAAATTAAAAATAAATGTCCTTGAATCAGTGTGGAAGCTAAAAGAATAGATCTCAGAAGCAAAAAAATAAATATAACTTTGGATAAAACACCGGCAATAAGACATATTATGCAACTGAAGTTAGATATTGTTTCAAAAAAAAATGCAGAAGATAAAGAATGAGATCAGAAAAAAAAATGTAAATAAATGCAAAGAGAATATGAAGATACTTACTTTTGAAGCTGCAGATGCCTGCCACCGTTGAATTTCACGCAAACGGCTCATCTCCAGATCAAGAACTTGGTAAGTTTCAAGGTACAAGTCAGCTTGGTTATGCTTCATAGAATCGGGAAGCTGGAGAAGTTTTTCATACATCTTAGTCTCAAATCATATACAAAAATAAAGGAATAAAGAGAGTGGTAAAGGCTAACTTGCTGGAAATTATATTTAAACTTATAGCTGCACAGCATATCGAAGTCTGCGTCACTCGAAATTTGACAAGTGTAACATAATATAGCATAGAAGGATACTTTCATCCATATTAATCCTAAATATAAAACAGATATCAAATAGAAATAAAGGAAAATAGAATTCTAAATTGTTAATAATACAAGCGGCAGGTTTTTTTGATAACAAGCAGGCAGAAGTTGTACAATGGGACAATGATATTGCAGTTGTGGACACCGAGAAATTGTTCTGAGGGCTCCTAGCCTAAAGGTAAATTTGTGTTTTGTACACCTAGAGGCAATTTAGTCTTTTATTATTATTATTATTATTATTATTATTGGATATAAATAGGTTTGTTATGTCTAGGGATAAGGATATGCATGAGATTGAGTCGTGAGTCTTAGGTTTAGAATTTGGGAGACATTTCCTACCTCTTGAATTGTAGGAACTGAGAGAGATCGCATACCTTTGAATCATAGATGCTTATCTTTTGTATTCGTCTGAGTTGTTTGGATTATTGAAATAAAAATTAGTGTTTGTCCTAATTTCTATAGAAAAACGTGCCAATTTTGTGATCGCATCATCAAATTGATATCAAAGATCAAAATTCTGAGAAATGGATCGATGGAAGAGAGGATCAATCGACGAGCGGCTTGCCTGACAAGAATTTCAGCGTACAAAGCCGATAGAACCGACAACTTCGCATACAGTCGCGGGGGTGGCGAAACGATGGCGCCTTACCAAGACCCGAAGCTCAAGGGGAAAGCTTTGAAGCGATGATTCCACGCGGTTTAAATAGCGTACAAAGGACTGATATAGTCATGATTAGAGCTATCTCGAAAGGCGGCACCGACATCACAGAGGGTCGGAGCTTGTTGGGAAGGAGACAACGCAGAGTGATCGCGACATGGGATGGATCGCGACGTGGGGACGATTCCATGACTTCACCTCACGAAACAACCGCAATTTGAGCTAACTGGGAAGAATCACGATATACGTAGAGGCAGCATCTTTCTCCTCCTTCGGCTTGAGATCGTCATGTAGAAAAGGATCGCGTCTTTCAGTCGCATCCCCGTGATCACAGCACCTGACTTCGACGCGAAAGAAAGCGACAAACTGCGTCAATCAAGGCTTGCAAGGTGCTGACAGCGAGATTACGGTGTGCCTCATGCAATATAATCGCAATTCACGTAGTTGGTAAGCAATGATGGGATTGAGGCCTACAGAGTGACCAAACCCGTCATTTTTTACAATGCAAACTTGAAAATTCTGGAATTTTAAGTGGTTTGCCTCGGGAATTTCTTCATTTTCCTTTACTAGATGGCAGTTTTGCAGCACTGGATATTGTGATTTAGAGGATTTGAACGGCATTTCATACTGAGGATTCCGTCTTTGTGATCGAAAATTTTTCTATGAGTAATGGCAATTAAGAAAATAGACGATTTGGAGAAGAAATTGGAGGAAGAAGTGAGACAACTCAAAATGGGAGTGGAAGAAAGGTCTGTCGCCATGGAAGATAGGTTTTCTTCCAACAAACCGAATGGAGAGCGTATTCAAGAGCATAAAAGAAATGTGAGAGATAATGAAGAGACTAGTACAGATGCAGTCCAAGACCACGTCGGCGGCTCAAAAATTTGCAAAACCTAAATGGAAAGAGATCGAATATAAGGATGAGAAGGAAAACATCCACCATCAAGAACCCCCTCTCAGGGCTCCGATTAGGGAGGCCCATGGAAAGGGGAGGGGGGATTAAAGATTTTTTATGGAGAAAGATGGCTCGAAATATGGAGAAGAAATTATGCCAAAAGTATGAAGGAGCACGAATGGACAGAAACAGGGAATGAATATGGCTACGATTGAAAAACTTTTACCCTCAATAAATGGGGAGAAACAATGGAGGAAGAGTAAGTTGGGGTGAAGATGTTAAGAGTTAGGAAGTTGAAGCTACTGATCTTCAAGAGGAAAGACGCACATGGGTAGATATATCGAGCAAAGCAATACTTTGAGATGAATGGGTTCGATGGGAGGAGAAACTCATAGCGGCAGAATTTTATTTGGAGAGGAAATTCTTAGTCTAATTTCAGTCAAGGGAGGTTAGATACCCGATTCGTTTGGTTGGATGAAATTAAGGATTGTTTGTTAGAACGTTTCCGAGTAATTTGGGAAGGAAACCTACACAAGCAATTCTATGTCTTGACTCAGAAGAGGACGGTCAAGGAATATAGGGAAGGGAAAGATTTGAACTATTGTTGGGACGGCTGTAGGGAATTTCTGAAGCAGGACTAGAGGGGAATTTTATGAAGGGAATAAAGCCCAGCATACAGGCAGCACTCCAACTACTAAGACTGTGGGGATTAAGGAATATGATGAGCGAGCAGAAATGGTGGAAGACAAGAAGTAGATTAAGAAAGCCAGCACGAGCATCACAAATGTAGCATCGTACTGAACTGTTGCAACCACAACGATGCCAAACGTTCAAACAGTGAAAGTCCAGAGGGAGGCCGCACAGGACACGAATAATGGACTACGACCAGGAGCAACACTGAGATAGAGATTCAGGAGAAGCGAGCCAAGAGGTTATGTTATCGGTGTGATCAGAAGTTTACCCCAGAACGTCGTTGCATAGATTAAAGATTACAAGTTCTCATAGTGCAGGATGTGGAGGCAGAGAATGAAGAAATTGAAACAATTGTGGGGGAGGAACACTCATTTTTTCCCACCTTAAGAAAAAGGTGTCGTTTGGGAAGGAAGTATTGTTACGAGGGCTCCTAGCCTAAGAGCAAATTTGTCTTTTGTACACCTAAGGGCAATTAAGTCTTTTATCATTATTATCATTGGGAATAAATAGGCTTGTTATGTCTAGGGTTAGGGATATGCATAGGACTGAGTTGTGAGTTCTAAGTTAAGGGTTTGGGAGAGATCTCTTGCCTCTCGAATTATAGAAATTTGGAAAGATTGTCTACCTCTCGAATTGTAGGTGCTTAACTTTTCTATTTGTCTGAATTGTTTGGATTATTGAAATAAAAATTAGTGTTTGTCCTAATTTCTATGAAAAAACGTGCCAATTTTGTGGTCAAATCATATCAGAAATACACACAGTGCTAATAACAAAAAAAGACCCAACTAAAAAAAGATTTTTATGCGAGACTGCTTGGCAGTTGTTGCTTGAAATTGCAAAATTGATGTTGTAGATGCTAGCTTTAAGTTATGAACAAGCTGTTACTTCTAAACATTGCTGCATGTGTATCTTAAATCAACCCCCAAGCTTTTAAAGAAATAAAGAAGCATGTCAACAAAACAGTTTATTAAAAGAAAAAAAAAAGAATGGCCAGCAAAGTGCAGTAACACAATACAACATCCATTTAGACGCCCTTAATCACACTTTCATTATTATATGCTGCAAGAAAAGTTCCATAGTTTCCACAAGATAATACAAGATAATAAGAATGGCCTTCTCTAATACCGTACTAGCGCTCCTAGAAAGTGTTTAGTGAGTAGGTTTAGTGGGGGGAGGTGTTGTGGAATAGCAACGAGGCATGGACAGTCGACGGTTTTTGAAGAAGGATAAATGACGTTCAGCAGCTGTCTCAGCTAAAGACAGCAAAGAAAGCTCTGAAACGACGATGTACGGATGGCGACAAAGATCTACCACTTGTTCCTGAGCAAGATATAGACACCCTACTAGCAAAATGAAAGGAAACAGCATGTCAAAGAGCATACAACACATAATATGTCTCCAAACACAATAATAATGTCAAAAGTCTTCTAAAACAGGAAATAATACAATATGAATAATTTTCTCGTACAAAAAACATGACTAGAATAGAGTAAACAGAAAGAAATTAAAAAGGGATAGAAGTCTGAAAAATATAAAAAAAAATATGGGGTTCGGATGCAGCAACCTCCCCACAATTGCAGTATCCAAAGTTTCCCATTAAAGAACTTGCGAGATAGTAGGATCATGTTAATTTCGCATAATTTAGCATAAGCGGAAAGCTCCCACATCATTATCCCTGGTTAAATGAGGCTTCTTTTTTTTTTCCTTAAAGAACATGGATCTCACTGTTGAATATTCTTTCCCACAAAAATACTTATGAAAATTTCCAAATTTGCAGTTCACCACTTCTGTTTGGTAATCTGTATGCGGGTAGAGTGTCAAACTAAACTAAAACATATCACTCAACATATCCCCTATAGTCTAACAAAAATAGCTTAGAAATTCATCATCTTTATTAAAGTGCTGATATGCTGGACCTCCCTCAGCACTGACAACATAAGAGATAGATTGTCCGTCTGAAAATCAGAAATCTTTTTATTTAGGGTTGCCCTGTGTCAAGCATCGGCTCCTCAAACTCATTTCCCTTTAGGGCAGCCAATGTCAGTCTAGTTGGTGCTTCTCTTAAGGCCTTGCAAAAAGCTAGTTCATACCACCAAATTCTTAAACTCTGCACAAAAGTTCAAATACCTCGAATCCAATACCTTCTATGAGAACAAATGTTAGCCCTATTATAGTGTCTCTCATGGGCTTAGCATGAATCATTGGCATTTTGTTATGTCGGTGCTTAGCCTAAGGGCAATTTTTTCTTTTGTAAGTCGAAAGACAATTTAGTCTTTTATTATTATTATTTTTTGGTACAAATAGGCTTAGTATGCTTAGGGTTTCGTTTATGCATGCATTGAATTGTGAGGAATAGGTTTAGACTTAAGAAAGATTTCCTACCTCTCGAACTGTGGGAATTGGTATAGATCGCTTGTCTGTCAAATTGTAGGTGTTTATCTTCGTATTCTTGTTGAGTTGCTTGAATTATTAAAGTAGTATTGTGCTTGTTCTAATTTCTATGGAAAAGCATATCAATTTAGACGGTGGATCATATCAAATTCATATTATAGCATCAATCTAGGAATTTGGAAAAAAAAAAAGATTGTCAGAGTGCATTCAAATCAATCGTCGTTGAAACAATAAAGGGCGATCCAGTTCAATTAGCGAATAACACCGATGGGATCACGGTCAACAGTACCTGTGCGTTGCGATCTGACCTAATTAGGATGGCAACGACTTGATCTCGGGTACTTGTGGAAGCTCATGCAAGTGTGACATACAGGAGACCGACGCAGCACACCATACACGCAATGAGAACTCCCTTGGATGCCAACAATCGCAATATAGACGCGATTACAGCTCTAAGAAAAGGCGTGCCAAGATGCAGTAGAGCAGCAAGTTTAGCGTGGGGAAGGTGATACAGGGATTGCGTCCGTCTAAAGTTGTGTTAGCGCGATCGATGTAATCGTAGACAGAGATTCAAAACTCCCCTTCTTCTCTTCCTCCCGCGGATCAGAGTTATCTAGAAAGGCAGCGACTAGGAAGCGGCGTACAGAAACATGAAACTTCATCTTTCACCTTTTCCCACGTCGTGTTCGCGTACAGTTGCGATCAGAATTAGCAGGGAAGGTGGCGACGGCATCTAGCGTGCCCTAATCATTATCCTACAAGTCAACGATCGGATCTGGGATCAAGCGAGCACTAGTGACAGGAAGTAATGGTGGCCACGAAATAGACGATTTGGAGAAGAAATTAGAGGAAAAAGTGAGGCAACTTAAATCTTGGATAGAGGAAAGATTTACCGCCATTGACAATCGATTTGAGAGCTTGGAGGAGAAGCTAAGGAAGCATACTAAGATGCAATCCAAGACTCCTTAGGTGGTTCAGTTTCCAAACTACACCCAAGGTTTGACCCATGATTCATTGGCTAAATCGAAAGGTAAAGCAAACAAACGAGAAGAATGTGAGGAGGAAAGCATCCAACTTCAAGAACATCCTCTCAAGGCTCTGATTAGTGGAAGATTAGAGATTTATGATGGAGTCAGTTGGGCTGAAACATGTCGAAGAGATTATGCAAGAGGTAGGAAGGAGCACGAAGAACAAGTGAGAGAAGTAGAGCGAGAAAATGGATATAAATGAAGGAGAGTGTTACCCTCAATCCATGGGGAAAATAACGGATGGAGAGGAAGTTGGGGTAGAGATGTTATGATTAGGCAGTTGAAGATGCCAATCTTCAAGGGAAATATGCATACGGGTGGGTGAATCTGGTGAAGCGATACTTCGCAGTGAATGGGTTAGATGAAGAGGAGTAACTCATGGCGACGGAGTTATGTTTGGAGGGGAAAGCCCTAGCCTGGTTTCAGTGGAGAAAAACTAGATATTTGATCCATTCATGGGAGGAATTTAAGGATTGTTTGTTGGAACGTCACTGAGTCATTCGGGAATGAGACCTACGTGAGCAATTACATGTTTTAGCTTAGGATAGGATTGTCATGGAATATGGGGAGAGATTTGAGCTATTGTCAAGACTTCCAAGGGGGATTTATGAAACAGGATTGGAAGTGAATTTTATGAAGGGCATAAAGCCCAACATACTAGCATCATTTCAACTATTGAGACTACGGGGATTGAGGGAGGCGATGGAACTAGCCCAAATGGTGAAGGATAAGAACCAAAGGAAGAAGGCCAATAAAAGCAGCACAAATGGAGATGATACCAAAAGCTCTAACAGTGGAAATTTAGAGGATGTATGGGACTGAAATAATGGCCCACGACCAATACCGACAGTGACGGAGATTTTCGAGAAGTGAGCCAAAAAGTTATCTTTTTGGATTGATGAGAAGTTTACCTGAAGACACCAATGCACTGATAAAAAATTACGAGTTCTCATGGTGTTGGACAAGGAGGCAAGGGATGAAAAAATACAGGCAATCATGGTGAAGAAAGAGAAAACCTTGAGAACAAGTTGTCTTTTTTTGATGGGGGAGCATTGTTACGTCGATGTCTAGCCTAAGAGCAATTGCCGTTTGTATGTCGAAGGGCAATTTAGCCTTTTATTAGTATTATAGTGAAATATAAATAGGCTCATTATGTTTAGGGTTAGGTTTATGCATGAGATTGAGCTATGACTGTAAGGTTTAGGATTGGGAGAGATTTCCTACCTCTCTAATTGTAGGAATTATGAGAGATCGCCCACCACCTGAATTGTAGATGTGTGCCAAAACATATTCATTTTGCATCAAGTATGCTCAAGCTTATGAGATGCAATCAAAGGCAAGTCGAGTGTATATTGTGAAGATGCTATAATAAGGCAAAACTTATGATGAAAAAAAATCTCGAATGATGTGTGGTTGGACAAAATAAATCATATTATTGTATTTATAGAATCTATATATGACATATTAAGATTTGATAATATAGATAAACCTTCTCTCCACTCTATCTATGATACGGAATTTAAAAATAGAAAAGGTGAAATATATTATATATCGATACGATGGAAAGAAAAATAATGAAAACTCCACTTTATATAAGGTTGCATTGAAAGATAGAATAAGAGAAACACTCATCTTCATTATTTAGCTCAATTTATCAACCCAATGTATGAATTGATTTAATGTTTAATCTATGTTAATCTTAACGTAGATTAGTTTTGTCAATTATAAGTGCATTTTTTTCTTAGATATTACAGCCACATTTAGCTAAGTGAAACTCTAAATCATGTTGTTCCACATAAAGAATGGAGATATCAATTAAGAAAAATAAATGCCTAAAGAGATTTTTTTTTTTCAAATATTGAATAAATATCAAATGTTAATTTGGAGTTTGCTAATTTCTTGAATTAGTGGTGTTTTGGATGTTTATGACTTTTATAGCTATTATGGATGGAAAAACATAGTCGATGATTTATAGAGCAAGTTCTTCAAGATTGTAGAGTTTAGCTTTCAGAATGTTGGCTAGTCATGATCATTATCTTATTGTGAAAAGAAATTAAGTACATGATCTTTTATTAATTCACTTAAGTGGAACAAAATCACTTCTCAACGACGCGGAGATTTCATATTTGCTCATACTAATCTACGTCTTCTATCTAGAATGAGCCCAGAATACCTCAAGGGAACACAAAATTATGGGATGTTGGTGGATAAGCATTAGCTAGAATGGATGATATTGGAAAACTTGAAGTTGCTAATCTTTCCTTGATGAGCCATACATGGAAATGGTGTTTTTTGTTGTGTAGGTCAAGGCGTAATTGATGAGAGCAATGGAGCTATTAATGATGACACCACTTGTGAATGCATTAACTCAAATTAGTGATGATTATGTTGTTATATTTTATTTATTATTATTATTATTAATGAAATTGACAATTTGGCGTTAAGTGATTTGGTGATTTTTTTGATATTTTGAATGTAATTTTAATTTTGTCAAAAATAACTTTTATCATCATAAAGTTCTCTTAAAGATTGCATATTTTATTTTGTGATGTCTTTAGTTAAAAATATTAAAAATATATATTTATATAAAAAATTTATTAAATATTAGAAACGTGTCTATGACGTATTGTATCTTACTTTTTTGTAATTATGTCGTGCCACGTAATATATCGTGTTATGTTCGTGTTTGTGCTTCATAGGGCACCATTCTCAGATTCCTAGGTTTAAAGAGGATCAAATCTAGAGGTGAGATATTGGAGACTTAGAAAATGTGTGTGAGATTCGTAAAGATTGAAAATAGAAAAGGCCATTGCGGTTGATGTCCTAGAGAAAGACAAATAGGAGTCATGGTGAAATGTCGCAATTGGTGGCACGGACGCCAAGGAAGATTCGTCACCTAGTTTCGAACAAGATACAAGAACACCAGTTGCACGAGGTGAAGAATAAAACGCCCTTGGATTAAATCCTAGCGAAATGATCTCAAAAATGCATAAAAACACCAAAAGTCTGAAAACCAAAAATTAACAACATATTTATAAATCCCAAAATAAAATTAACCCAAATAATAATCTAACTAAAATAAATATAAACTCCTAAGGGGTGCAGGCAAGTTCAAGGGGGCTAGAGTAGCTTGAATAGATAGATCACTCTTGAGCCAGATCACGCTTTCCGCGTTCGCCTCGGAGTGGGAGTGGGAGTGGGAGGGATGTCCTTTTTAACTGTTTGGATGATATTTTGAATTGTTGTAAATGTTAGACTGGTATGACTTCTGTCCAACTATCTATTCACACATTAGTAATTCCAAACTCTCGAGTTGGGCCGTGAAAAAAAGTCGAAACATATGGGTTATGTCCGCACGATTCCGTCAGAGATGAACACAGAAGGTTTCACACAAGTCCATTTAGGACGTGCATGAAAGGAATGAAGCACACTTCAATGCATGTTGCTTTTTTTGTTATCTTACTTTAATTTTAGATTTATTAGTTGCTAAGTTGTCGATAGCTCGCATGAATTTAAAGTAACATTTTTCAGGATAAAAATTAATGATGAAAAATGAATAATATAAGAAAAAAACATTTATAGAATGATCAAAATAAAAAAAGATAAATACATTCATATACTCTTTCTTTTAAGTTGATTTTTCTTAGGGGGACTTTCAATTAATTGAATAATTTTTTAACAATTAGTGATAAAAATTGAAATTAAATTCACCGTCCGACCACATATTCCTGCTTTGATAATTTCAATCCGCTAAACTGGGTCGCGACAATTAAAATGTTGTATGACTCAACCCACTACTCAATAGTCCCTTTCAAAAAAAGTTCATTCAAACTAAATGAACGAAAAAAGAGATTTTGTATATAGAATGTGAAAAACAATTGAGAACAGCTACTATAGAATATTTTTAACATGTTTTAATTTTATGACTAAATTCTTTTTATTAAAGATAATTTATATATAAGATTCAACAAAAACAAATAACAGCGGCTCACTTAAGTTTGAAAAATAATTTAATTTTTTTATTTGTTAATAAAGAGAATGAACATATCATCCAACCCATTTTATTCTCGCCCTAGTTTTCCAAGCTCTTGGATTAGGTGGTCATAACAAAATTTGGATAGTCACACTTGTACCGCGCATAAAAAATTGCACATCCATCTTGAACTCACAAAATTGAAAGCAAGAAATAAAAAGTCATTTTAAGTCAAAAGTTCTCAAATCAATGCCTCATATCACTATTTATAGAAGCATAACCAAGAGCTGCAGATAAAATTAACACAAAATCAATCCAAATTTAAATTTGGATTAAATTTGGATTCATCCAAATTTAACTGTACAACTCCCAAAAATGTTAAAAATTGCTTTAATTTAAATTTAAAATTTTCAAAACACCTAAATTGCCATGCAGTAAGTCCCACACTTCCACAAACACGATAGTCTTGCGAGGAATCGTGCCAAAATGATACTTGTGCATGGAAAAAGATGTTGCCTAGCAGGAAAAAATATAAATTTTGCAAAACACATGCCCTTATTGGCAAGCCCAAGCACTGGTACTTTGAATACACGCAAAAATCACAAATAGAAGGGTCACAGATCCATCGTATCACCACAATAACATATATGGCATAATTTCAACACCGCCAAACCAAACATCAAAAATAGCCAAAATCCCCCTAATACCAGAACAAATCAAGCCAGCAATAATGGAAGCAACTTTTATTAAGCAAACGATTAGGGTTACAAACACGACTGAAAACTGAAATCAAAAAGCAACAAACACACATCCCCGGCTAAGGTAGGAAGAGAAGATCCGACGGCAGTTGTGGCGTCGATGGGGTTGTAGGAAGTAGTAGGGTAGGGGAAAGGACTGACGGCACTCGTAGGGAAGGAAAAGGAGATGGAGGAACAGCTGGGGGCTGCAAGGAAGGGTCACGATAGTGGGGAAAAGTGGTAGAAATCTTGGAAGCACTTCAGGAAGGCTGTATGGAGGGCGGCAGGGTGTAGGTCGGGCGGCAGTGTGCAGGTCGGGCGGCATGCGTGGGGCAGGGAAAGGGGCGGCAAGGGTAAACAGTGGACTGAAGGAGCAGGTTGGCGTGTAAAAAAGATAAGAGGACAGGGGATGGAGAGATTTAGAGAGGATACAACACCAAATCGAAGCAGGATACAGTCTGAGCACCACCAATCGTCGGATACAGCACAAACGAGCGGAAAAAGACTTCATGCTGAAATCTGAAACAGAAACATGCCAAAACATAACCCTAAATCCAGCAAACAAGCATATAAATAGATTCACATCATGCGGGAAACAGAAAAGGAAAGGAGTCAGATGGGAAACAGAAAAGTAAAGCAGGATGGGGTTGGCGACAATGCCAGACCCTTCTAAATGACGCTCAATCCAGCAAACTTGTTCTTTTGGTCTTTCTACTAGCCCGTTGGCCTTAGCCCCCACATCACCCTCATGATTCTAACCGTCATGAAAATATACTACATTTGCACATAGCCTTCCATTGTGGTCCCTAACCTAAACAAAATTAGGAATGCAATAATGCCAACAAAGTAAACTAACCCGGAAATAGAGTATACTTTCTCAGCCATTACAACCCTTATAGACCATTAACAAAATGGCATCCCCCTCCATACAAATAATAAATTAAATAAATTAATAAAAGAAGCCAACTGGTGAAAAGAAAATAAATAAATTACTCAAAAAATTAAGGTTTGAGGTGATGCTCCCAAAAAGAATAATCGTGTAGATTTCCACCACCATATTCCATATTTAATAACATAAATCCGTATGTTCTAACTCAATTCAGCTATCCTACACATTTAATCATTTTTTTCTGAGAAAACATAATTGTATCTTTCCACATCAAACATCTATCTAATTTTCAAAGTGATCAATTATTACAAAGCATTTTCCACAAGAGCCTACACAGCTTATACATGTAAAGAGAATTTATTTTTAAGAAATAAAACTTTCACTTATAAAATAAATCTCAAAGGAAAAAACTTTCTATCCGCTCAAAATTGAAAGCTAGACAAACTAGAAAATTTTACGGCCTCAGAAAGGTAAATGAATATAAAATTGAATGGTAAGCTCAGGAAACACAACCTGTGGAAGAGCCTTGACGCAGCTGCGATATGTATACAGCACAGATAACATTTCCTTTCCATCCTTGATCAAAGTATTCTGCATATTTAACAAGTGGAGTGAGCATTGATTGGCTTTCAAGATCATTAATAAAACTCGACATTAAGAACTGAAACTAAGCAAAAGAGGGAAATTAATAAGATAGAAAAATTAAAAGATAGGGGCATTTAAATACATACCAACCAATTCTTATGTATTTACATATCTAACATATATACTTTACTTTTTACATCAATACGAGCCAAATCCTTCATATCACGTCAAAAATACCACTATTTGAACTTTAAAAAAAGTGAAATACTCATTTTCATACATAGACAAGATGGCATATCTGTAAAAATTGAAGTTTAGGTGTTATATGTAAATACATAGGTATTAAGTGGCATATATGTAAATCCTCCTAAAAGATATAATATCAACTTATGAGGAAGTAAGTGATGCAAGGTGAGTTCGTCTTTCTTTTTAGGAAGGCGAAACCAACAAGCAAGTGCATTCAAGGCCTAGGCAATGGATGAAATCATTGCTGAGTATATTGCAGACATCATCCATCATTCCACAAATTTCAAAAGGGAAATTCCTTGTAAAGATTTGTACGCGGTCATATTAAATGCTCAGCTTCGCAAACCACAGATGGAGGAGATTTTCAGGGTGCAGAGACAACATTCAGGAAATTGCATGCTCAAAAAACTCTTTGGGGATAACAGCTTTTTCCTTGGGAGGTCGTCCATTATAAGTAGCAACCATGAGTCGAGCTTGCTTAGATAAAGCACAATCCGTGCATCAGCCAATCTCTAATGAGCGAATCAGTTTCAATCCTCGCTGCTACTTGACTGAAAGATATTCCTAATACTTCACCATCCAGTTTAACCACGAGCATCAGCATACAGAGCTTTTACCTTAATCATGTGGTGGTAACGGTGGGTAGGATCCTGGAAGAACATAAAGCTAGCATGTGGCGGTATGTGGAGGTTTGGGTGAAGTTATTCAAAATGATATAGAGCAAGTAAAAAACAAAATATATAATATTAAAGCAATTAAAAAACTAAACGATTCACCTCCAACAAATATCAGTCCCACATTCAGATACTAACCAAATTAAACATACCCAAGTCATCAAAAAGGTTATTGCATGTAGCTTTTCGATTTGTGCCTCCCCATGAAAATATAAATTGAAACCTTTGATCCAACAAACAAGTTCAACCTCACAGCCACCAAACCTCTTCCGGGTCCTAGCCTCCAAGCACTACTCGGAAACTGGTCTGTTGTTGTTTTTCCCTTTTTATTCGTGTCATTTTGTAACCCTATTTCTCTATTAATAAAAATTTGCTTTTGTGTTTCCCATAAATGCTAACTAGTTCCAGAATCATTATTCTTCAAGACCGTAAGAATAAAAACAAAAGGTAGGTACGCAATAAAAAAAGAAGTTATCAAAATTATATAACAAAACAGAAAGGCGGCTAGCAACAAATCAACAGGGAGACAATAAAAATATCACAAAAAGTAATTACCAATTGATTGATTGCTTTTGTATCCTCCGTAAGAGATAATCGATAAGCAGAAACATCAGCATACTCTGCAAAAAAAAAATTTTTTTGAGAAGAATAAAGCATTGTGAGAATGCAAATATATAAAAGTAGTCCAAGCCAAAAAAAAACTGTCGAAGTAAGGAACGCCTATTCATATACATCAAGAATGTTGTAAAAGCTATCAATGGGCTCATCTAGAATTTTTTTACATTAGCATAAAGCAAGCAACCTTATAATAAAAGGAAAACTTTAGAGTAAAAAAATATAATGTTGCTTAAATTAGAACAAAATGATAACAGAAATGACATTAGTCCCAAAGGACACGGCTCAACTTTGGAGAACAGTCAACAATGCATATTCATAAAACGAGGAAATATTTACAGAAACCTCAAATACAACTTAGGTAAAACATCTTTAAACAACAGAAAAATGGTGAGGAAGTTTATCCTAGAGGGTATCTCTAAAAGGGCAAGGCATTAGGAAAAGTACATAAACAAATTATCATGGTGACGTAGAAGAAAGAACATAACTTTAGGGAGAAGCAATTAAACCAACGTTTTATCATAACTTTATATTTTTTTCCACAATTATTTTGTTTCTCTGGACATAATTAATCTTTTCCTTTGACCGCAAATGCTTATATTGACATGAATACAACTATGACTTCAATGTTTATCAATGAACATTGTCATTAAGTATAAATCCAAATCAATGCACTGTTAGCTCCACTCTAAAGCAAAAATCTAGCCAAATGCATAATGAAAAAAATTTTATAGAGCACTCCAAATAAATCAAAATTTAAAAGAAGTTTGAACAAGCATTTTAACAATTCCTAAGACTTATGAACCAAAACCATTCGTTCTTAACCTGTTACAAGTTTCATTATTTTATTTTATGTTTTTGCAGCAACCCAATAGTTTCACAACATAACTAACAATTTTCAATTCTCCATACAACCGGCACACAAAAAATAGAATAGCAAAACCACTTTAATTCATCTTTTCAATCAGTAAAACAAGGTAGAGCATCTCAACCATGACAACGCATACAAGTAATTATGAGCCGGTTGGCTAGCCTAGATAAAATACAAGTCTTATGCAAGAAATTTACCAGTAGGGCTACTAGTTGCACATCTTTCAATAGAGAGTACAGCAGATAGTCCTTGCATGTCCGGCTGCTCATCCTGGCCAGTAAACAAATGCAATGTATATTATGTTCCAGGCAAAACGACATTATTTCGATCATAAGCTAGCAAAATAGTAGGAAAAGAAATATTGAAAAAAGTGAAAAAATATAAAAGGGTTTATTCTTATTGATGCAAATAGGGGTATAAATACTCATTACAGAACTTACTGGTAAGGAAAACAATAAAAACATAATACAATAGACAATGGAAATACAAGAAAAAGAATAATAACAAATATAAGAGAAAGCTAATCTCTCTAATTAAAAAGAGAAATAAATAGAGATTCCTAAGATCCCTCATAAAATTTATAACCCTCTAAATATAGAGTTATAACAAATATAAAATATAATCATAATTATTTACGAGATCATTCAACACTCCCCCTCAAGTTGGCATGAAGATATCACTCATAGCAAGCCTGCTTATTAGATTCTCGTGTTGCACTTTAGAAAGACCTTTTATTAGAATATCTGATGTTTGGCTAGCAGTGGGTATGTTGAATATACATATCACACCCTTATCTATCTTCTCCTTGACAAAATGTTTAACAACATCTACATGTTTTGTTCTGTCATGTAGAACTGGATTATGAGTTATAGAGATTGCAGTCTTGCTGTCGCAGTAAACTTTAATAGGTGCTGGTATAGGAATCTTCAACTCTTCCAGGAGACTTTTTATCAGGAGTTTATCCATAATACTTCACAGAATCAATGTGCCACCGAGCAAAATTCTGCTTCAGCACTACTTCTTGCTACCACACTTTGTTTTTTACTTTTTCAAGTAACTGGTTCTCCGCCTACAAAGGTACAATAACCTGATGTGGATCTTTTATCATTTACATCTCCTGCTCAATCCGCATATGTGTAGGCCTTTATTAGAAGATGTTTTCCCTTTTTGAACAAAAATCCTTTTCTAGGAGTTCTTTTGAGATATCTCAAAATTCTGAATACAGCTTCGAAGTGAGTAAGTACAGGTGAATGCATGAATTGACTCACAACACTCACTGCAAAGGCTACGTCAAGTCGAGTGTGAGCCAAATAGATTAGTCACCCTACCCATCCTTGATAGTGTGTTTTGTCCATTACCTCATTAATTAGTTGTTGTGTTCAACTTTATATTAGGTTCAATTGGCGTATCTGCTGCCTTCCAACCTGTCATTCATGTTTCTTTGAGTAAATCGAGTACATACTTGGGTTGATTGACAAAAATTCCCTCCTTGGATCTTGCAAACTCCATTCCGAAGAAATATTTCAGCTTTCCCAAGTCCTTAATATCAAATTCGGCTTTAAGTTTCCACTTCAAATTGTTAATCTTCAGAGGATCATCCCCTGTCATGATTATGTCATCTACATACACAATCACAATAGCTACTTTACTTTTAATGGAATGTTTGAAAAAAAGAGTGTGACCACCTTGACTTTGAGAGAGTCCATGTCTCTTGATAACATCACCAAACGCTTAAACCAAGCTCTAGGAATGTTTTAACCCGTACAGGGACTTTAAATTTGCATACTTTACCTTTTCAAAATTTTTCTTCAAATTCGAGTGGTAGGTCCATATATACTTCTTCTCGCAATTCTTCATTTAAAAATGCATTTTTTTCATCAAATTGATGAAGTGGCCGGTTGAAGTTAACTGCAAGAGAAAGAAGTACTCTAATAGAGTTAATTTTAGCAACAGAAGCAAAAGTCTCTTGGTAATCAATACCATGAGTTTAAGTTAATACTTTTGCTACTAGTCTCGCTTTGTATCTCTCCACACTTCCATCAGCTTTAAACTTCATTGTGAACACTCATTTGCACACAACCATCTTTTTGTCATTAGGTAGATTGTCCAAGTATTAGTTCTTTTAAGAGCATTTATTTCTTCCATCACAACTAATTTCCAAGTTGGTTCACCTACTGCTTCCTAAACAGTTCTTGGAACAGGCATATTAGAAATCCTAGACACAAATGCTCTATGATTTTTTGATAGTTTTTCATATGACAAGTATTGTGTGATAGGATGTTTCGTGCTCATTCGGATTCCTTTTCTTAAAGCAATTGGAAGATCAAGATAAGGGGTGGAAGTAGAAGGAAGATTACTCTGAGTTGAAGGATGGTCATTATTCGGCAAAGGTGATTGAATATCTGCTGAGGAAATAACTGGGGCTGTAATAACTTCATGGAATTTCTTCCTAGTACAAACCTGCAGCTCATGTTGAGGATTATGATCTGTTGGTGTCTCTGATAAGGTAACATCATGCAAAAATTGATTAGTGGTGCTGACCCTAGTTTTCATACCATAATTAGTTAAAGGAATGGGTAAAGTTTCCCAAACATTATTTTCTTGAAATTGAGTTCTCCCCCTGAAGAAAATTGTTTTGAAAAAAATGATGATCCTCGACAAACTTGACATTCATGCTCTCAAAAAATTTCTTTTTAACAGGATTAAAGCATTTGTACTCACGTTTATTGGAAGCATACCCAATAAAAACACATTTTTCAGCTTTGGGATCAAGTTTTGAGCGAAACACATTTGGGACATGCACATAGCAAACACATCCAAAAACTTTTAAAGGGAGATCAGTTGTTATCTTAGATGTAAAAAAATAATTTTTTAGGACTTGAAAATGTGTTTTAAATTTCAGAACTCGAAATGGCATTTTGTTTATTAAATAACAAGATGTAAAAAGTGCATTGACCCAAAGATATTTAGAAACATTCATGGAAAATATAAGTGTCTTGATAACTTCAAATAAATGTCTATTTTTCCTTTCAACAATGTCATTTTGTTGTGGTGTGTCACGACAAGTGGATTGATGCATATGCTCTCAAATATTTGTTGAATAATTCAATCTCATTATCCGTTTTTAGAAAGCCAATTTTTGTTTGAAATTGATCTTCTATCATGTGAAAAAAATATTTAAATATTTGTTCAACTTCAGATTTCTTTTCCAATAAATACACCCAGCAAACTCGTGCGTGATTATCAATAAATGTTACAAACCATTTCTCTCAGAAAGTGTGTTAACTTTGGATGGGCCCCAAACTTTACTATACACCAAATAAAATGGTTTTGAAGCAGAATATGATTTTATTGGAAACGAAACACGATGAATTTAGATAAATTATACGCTTCATGATGAAGTTTTGAACAATAAATAATTTTAAATAGTTTAGGAAATAAAAATTTGAGATATGGAAAGTTATGATGCCCTAATCTTTTATGTCATAACATAACTTGATCATAGTCAAAGTTTGAACTTAAACTACCTAATCCATTAGTTGTTTTATTCGTAGAATCAGTTCCATCATAGTAATACAGCCCATTTATTTCTCTAGCAGTTTCAATCATCTTACTCGAGTTTCGGTCCTGAAAACACAATTGGAAGGAAAAAAAGAATGGCATAATCAGAATCTTTAAACAATTTGCTAATGAAAAGAAGATTGCATGTAAGTTTTGGAACATGTTAGACAAATTTCAAAGAGACTTTTTCTGAGATTTTAATATTTCGTTTTCCTGCAATAGGTGAAAAACTGTCATCAGCTATTCTGATTTTTTTGAAACCGGAACATGGATAATATGAATCAAATAATTGAGAACAGCTTTTCATATGATAAGATGCTCCTGAATTGATGATCCAATGAATGGTACTTCGTAGAACAGATAAAGCCAAAGGATTATTATCTGTTTGTGCTATGGAACAGATAAGAGCATTAGAAGATGAGCAAGATTTCAGCAGTTTAAGAAAATGAC
This sequence comes from Phalaenopsis equestris, assembly GCF_001263595.1. NCBI lineage: Eukaryota > Viridiplantae > Streptophyta > Magnoliopsida > Asparagales > Orchidaceae > Phalaenopsis > Phalaenopsis equestris. The sequence continues at coordinate 1,101,782 of NW_018164565.1, read as the reverse complement.
TTAATTATTTTTTACTAATTTGGGATGACTCGGCCTCATTTGTTGTAGGTGTGCTATGTTTACCAGATTTTTTTCCCTTATCATTAGGTGGTTTACCATGAAACTTCCAGCATTTTTCGAGAGTATGGCATGGTTTTCCACAGTAGTCACATTGTAGGTTGTTTTTATCATCTATATGCTAGTTGTGAGAAGTTTTTCTACTTACTTGAGCTTAAGAAATAGTCAAAGTTGATCCTTCCACGTACACGGTTGAACCTACAGTCTTCTTCCCCAACATCACATGTCTCCAACTCCCTTCTCTCCTCACCTCCGCAAAAACTACACCAATTGGAGGTAGGAGATTTCTTCCAAATATTCGGCCACGGACCTCATCATATTCAACGTTTAGCCCTGCAAGAAATTTAAAGATTCGGCCAGTATCCACTATCTTCTTGTATTGATTGAAGTCATCGTTTGATTTTCACTCACGATCGTTGAATAAGTTCAGATCCTGCCAAATTCGCTTAAGAGAATTGAAATATTTTGTCATGGAATCCTCACCTTGGCAAATTTCCCCAAGTCGTAGAGTCAACTCGTAAACTTAGAATTGATTTCCAAGATCATAGTACAATTTTTGAAACATTGTCCCATAATTCCTTGACTGTAGAGTAACACAGATAATTTGCACATCTCTTCAGTCATGGAATTGACCAATCATGTCATTACCATTGAGTTTTTCGCATCCCAAATGGCAAAAGTTATGTCATTCACGTCACACTTAGTATCACCTGTGATATAGCCAATATTTCCTTTTCCTCGGAGATACATTCGAATATATTGTAACCATCGAAGAAAATTATCACCATTTAGTCAGATTGTAGTGATTTGAATGGGATGGTTTTCAGATGTATTTCTCTAAGGTTCGAACTGAGATGCCTGAAGAGGCTGGTTTGTCCTAGACGTGCTTCGGACATTTTAGAGATGAAGAACGAAGCGTGCAACAGGATCTCGAGATTCGCCTGCCGAAGCAAAAAGTTACCGCCTTTTTCGTTGAACGGACTTCGAGATGCGAAATCGCTTCATCAACCACGCGCGCGATCCTTGCCAGCGAGACGTGATCCTCTAGAGCCTTGATCACAGTTTCTTTGCGAAGTTCCGGGTCTCTGCGCTGAAGGACTTCGAGACAACGACGAAGTAGAAGAACGGAAAGGTAAAGTTCTGGGTCGCTGCATCGATCACTATCTTGTCTGATCCGAAGGACTTCGAGGCGATGACCAATACGATACGCACGTCAATTAACTGAACGCCCCTGCGTCAATCACGATCCAGTCTGCGCCGAAGGACTTCGAGGCGACAACAAATACGATACGCACGTCAATTAACTGATGCCCCTACGAATCGAAAGCTCTGATACCATGAAAAAAGTGGAAAAATATAAGAGGTTTGATTCTTATTGATGCAAAGAGGGGTATAAATACCCATTATAGGACTTAATGGTAAAGAAAGCAATAAAAACATCATACAGTAGACAAGGAAATGAATAATAATAAATATAAGGGGTAACTAATCTCTTTAATTAAGGAGAGAAATAAATAGAAATTCCTAAGATCCCTCATACAAATTATAACCCTTTAAATATAGAGTTACAACAAATATGGAATATAATCATAATTATTTACGAAATCTTTCAATAAATATAAACTACCATACATGAAAATTTATGTAATTAAGACAAGGAGAATAAATATGAGGCATAAGATATCATAGTTTGCATGTAGTAAACACATCAGCATTATTACGAAACAAAAACATAGAAGCTAATAACATGGGATGGCAGGACAATTATATGATAAACGCACATATCAAAAACACAATAAAAGCTAAAAAAAACAAATCAAGGGATTGTCTCACAGAACCCTAATAATAAGATCAAATTATAAGCACGAAGCACACAGGACAGATGCATCAAAATCAACATAAGATGCAAGCATAAGCATATATATGTCTAGCATATTTTAAAAAGTATAGTTCAATCAATCCAATCTACCCCTGCAGGTTATCCATAGTGATATCAAATCTCGTATGCATTATAAGAAAATTAATCTCCATCAATTCTGTCTTAATCAATGTAAAGAATGATTTTTAAAAACAATAATAATCTGGTGAACCGTTTGTGTTGAATCAAAGGAGCCAACAAGCCAGTTCCTTTAATTAAAATAAAGGAAGGGGGGGACGAGATTCAAAGGAAAGATACAGATAAACGGAGGGTTGTGGTTAGATTGACGATCAAACTTGTATGTGTGTGTGTGTGTGTGTGTGTTCGCCTTTGGGCTTTCTAAATATATATATATGTTAGAAAGCCCAAAGGCGAATATATTAATAAATGGAAAGATACAGATAGGTTGGCTGAAAGGGCCCAAAATTGACACCCTAACCACCCGACATACAACACACACGTAGGAAATACATGTATACCCAAAAAAAGATTAAAATGTAGACATAGAAAGTTGTACGCCAAAGGTCTACCAACACTCGCAGATTCAGTTAGCTTGCGAATGATCCAATTTAGTCTTGTATTTGCCTCTGGTTCTAGGACGGGAGTCAGCTAACAAATTGTTAAGTTTGTTGTCATCACCCGAAACAACCAATGTATCATCCATCAAGTTTGGTAGTAGGCCTTCATTCTTCTTCTTCTTCCTGAATGTATAAACCTGTCATTCCTCATCCGAAGATTGACTCATCTGATCAGTGGATTGGTCCAAAATTTGTCGGACAGGTGTAGATTATTGCACATCATAAGCCTCATGTGTCTGATTAACGGTAACAACTTGCTCGATCTGATGAGGCAGTAGAAACGCAGTAGAAATATTGTCACTCGTTACATCAATCATATGTTCTAGGGCAGGTGAAGTATTAAATATCTCCTCTGCCCCCATAAAAAAAGGTTCCATATGAGGCGTGGAACCTACATCATGAGCATTGTGTGGAGGTTGAATGGTTGACATATTACCTGCGAGGATAGTCGCATCTTCAGGATTATCCTTCTGATGATCAATAGTGTCAATAACTTGGAACTAATCAGGAGGAGGGGGGATCACTACCTCTGATTGAGTAATTTGCTTCTTTGGTCTTAGATAGTGGTGTAGATGGCAACATTGAGAAATAAAGTGGTCGAACATATGACAATTCGAGCAATACAAAGAGAAAGGCTCAGTCACAACCCTTTGTCAATAGTCATGGTGTTGTGTGTCTAACCAAATTTTCTCAGAAGCAATTGAAGTGATTTCCCTTTCAACAAGTACACTGGCTTTAGAGGGACGGGAAAGATTAAAAGTAGGAATGTCCGCTTTGAGTGACTTACCATAAGCTGAGGCAATAGAGTACAACATTTCTTGAGTAAAATAACAAAATTTCAGGCCAGAGAGGCAAATCCAGACCAGAATTATTGGTAGTTCCGTCTATAGGTTAAAATCCACCGACTATTTCAAAATCTTCATTGTTCTGTTATCAATCCAGATTAATCTTCTAGCAAATAAGCGTGTGTAATTCTCTTCATTATTAAATTGAATAAGAATATGTCTATCATCTACAAATTCAAATTTTCACTCCCTAACAAGGTGCATAAGCTCAAATTCTTTAAGAATGAGCTCCATTTTGGGATGGTCATAAAGGAATTTCCTGACCAAATTCAAACAACATGAGGAAACAAGCTGATTAAATTCTATTTCCGTAAAAAATATGGTTGGTTTCTCATTCTTCCTACCAGGTTTCTTGATGTCCTCCACCAACGCAAATGAGGGAAGAAGCACGATTTAAGAGTACCTGAGGCGTGGAGACCGGTAAGAGCAACAGCAAACGTTCTTTATGAAGCCATAACAGAGGCACGGCATTGGAACAGTGAAGTTGCACTCAAAGAAAACTGAAGCCGACAAGTAAGGCAGCAGGATCGGCAGAATCCCCTTTTGCTTCGAGCAGGGGATGAAAGGTAAAGATGTCAGATGAGGCGCAAACCTTTCCTCTTCGAGCACTGGGAAGGATGAGACGAGACGACGAAACCGAAAATCGTTGCAAACCAGACGGAGCAGACGACGAAAAACAAAGCAGAGAAGCAAAGGAAAACAAAGGCACGACGCGAAAAATAATGTTACAGATGCTATGGTTCGTCATGAGGCGAAACCCTAGCAAAGCGGAAACGACGACCCAACTTATACATCACACACACACACCCACACAAAATGGGAAACGACGACCCAACTTATATATCACACACACACACACGCACGCACACACATATAAGTGTCTATATATATATATACAGCTCAATTGTTGCACGTGTTAGGTTCGAAATTTTTTTTAGTTTTATAAAATGAAATCGAGGTTAAGGTTTTCATCAAATGTAATATGCAAGTTTTCTCTATTTAAGTAGCATTTTTGTTATTTTCTTAATCTTTATTTTCTTATTAAAATGTGATCGTCTAGCAACAATTAACACCTATTTATGACAATGTGTTTTGGCTTTCAATGGGAAGGTCTTGGGTATATATATGAATTAAAATTATCAATGCTTAGAGACTCTTAGTGATTAAAAAGATATTTTTTAGGATTTTAAGTGGTAATGTTTTTATCATTCTACTACTTGTTATGTCTTCCGTAACTTCAAGCTTCTCGACCGGGTCATGACAATCAACATTCCGCCAAGCCAAGCAGTCCTCTACAATTCTTATTCACTTCATGCCACCTCAATGATTTGTGAGATCATTACCATCACCTCATCAAACTTGTAATTAATATGTAATTATTATTCTATTTGCTCTTCAATCAGTGGATTATTATAATTAGTACCTTATTTTGTATGTTTCATGTTAAAAGTTCTATGATTGTACAAATATTACACAAATGTTAGAATGAAATACTCGACTAAGTCTCCCCAATTTTTTGCATTCATTGATCATCTCAGTTAAAAACAATTTTATTTGAGCATCTCAACAATTATTGTGATAATTAACATTATCCCAACTATCAAAGCTACATGGGTAGTTTTCCCCTAATAACATTGTGATTCTAAGGAGCACAAATCTCAAGTTTTAAATAGCTCCCATTCATTGGTTCAAATCCTTTTGAATGAACCCAATAATCCTCAACTTCTCATAATTTGCACAGCTCATCAATCTCCATTATATATAATAGAAGAAAAAAAAGCTATGCACAAGAATACCATAATTTTACTATTGAGGGAATATCTTAAAAAGTAAGGATTTATCGTGTATCTCCTTCAATCATTTTTGTAGTTATTGCATGCTTCTTCATTAAATCAATTACCAAAATCCTAATTCTTGCATGGTTCATGAACCTTAATTCGCATACAAGCATGAAGGTATCTTTCATTTCGAAACTCAAAAAAACCTAAATTCATCTTCATAGAAACCTATAACTCTAAACAAGAAATTTCTGGCACGAAACCGTTAGGCCTTCAAGAAACCCTAAAGTCCAGTTGAGGCCTTCATTCCCCATATGCCTTCCAAAACACAATTCCATTTTGGTATTAAGGGATACTTACACGCAATTACATATCAATATCACTAATACCACCTACATGTGACTATGGGAATATCTAAAGTACTAATCAAAAGAAGATGAATGAAGCACAAGGACATCTAGATCCAAATCCTCCCGATTTTGCTTGCTATGTTCAAAAGTGTTGAAGATCCAAAAAATGTTCATGCGCCAATTCTACCACCTCCTCCATGGAAACCAAACTTGCAAAAAAGTCTCATGCATGTATGTTTTGCGAAATGAGCTTTACTGCCACCAAAGGAGTTTATGCAGTCTAACACATGCATCAAAATTATTCAAGTATTTTCTAGATTTTCTAATAAAATTAATTTTGATATCATATTTCCTGCTTATAGGCATTAAATTTTTAGGATTACCTTTATTTTAAATCAGATGATCGGATTTATAATAATTAACTATAAAATTAATTTCATTTTACCTTGCAAACTTATTTATATCAATAGGAATTTGACTGTTTGCAATTTGATAATTAACTATAATTGAATATTGAAATCATTTCATTCCCCTGTCGCTAACATAATATGCAAATTCCTAAAAATTCACAATGGCATGATTCCCAAGGAATTCTCTCTCTCCTGCCTGTCACTCCATATGATTCCCAAGAATCAATATATTATTGGCATGATTCCCAATACTCAATCCTCCTCCCTGGGAATCACTGGTATTCATAAAAATAACAAGTTTCTTTCTCTAAATTCCTATCTCTTAAAACTTAATTCCAATTCTCTTTCAGCTAGAGATCAACTAAAAGGAAAAACAAGATATTTCAAGTCCAAGAAAAGAAAAGAAATAAGAATAATTGAAAACGAGTTTATCATCAGTAGTCTGTTAAGAAATTGGAATCAGATTAATCTTCTTTGAAGTTGCATCTCAGCAGGAACTTATGGAGTTCAATTTGGCAAAGAAAACATTTTGACTAAAGATTGGTACCTTGAATTTGTTGATTGAAATAAGTAATGCAATATTGATCAAATTAAGAAGCATTAATAAACAAATGACAACATGTACCGTTTCAAAACACTTTTAAGAAACCAGCTTGACTCCAGAAATAAGCACCTCAAAAAAAAAAGTAAAAAGTTTGGGTAAGTTTCAGCTGAAGTTTCTTCAGGTATGGATTTTGTTAGAATACATGCATAGGACTGCTTATTGAGTCTAGGTTAATTTGAATTTAGTTTGTTTCTTAATCTTAAGAGTTAGTTGCTATTTTTTCTTGGATTTTATTTCTTGTTACTTTCTTGGCTGATTTTTAGATCTTTTCTAGGAAGTTTGTTATTAGCTCCTGGCTTTAAAATATTGTAAGCCTATACAAATGGTGTGGTTCAAATTTTCCTTTCAATCTTCAGCAATTCTCCTAAGTTTTTTTCTTCTTTCTCATTTCAAGAAACCAACAAATTGGTATCAGAGCTCTCTTCTTAAGGGATCAGAGCTCTCTTCTTAAGGGACCTCTCTTCTTAAGGGACTTGTGCATGAGTTTGAGCGGCAATGGAGATCGAAGTCAGTTGCTCCACCAGTGTTTGACGGAGACAACTACCGAATTTGGGCAGTCCGCATGGAGACGTACCTGGAAGCTTTGGATCTCTGGGAAGCAGTGGAAGAAGACCATGACATTCCTCTTCTCCCTGAAAATCCCATCGTAACACAAATTAAAGCACAAAAAAAGAAGAAGACAAAGAAGTCCAAGGCAAAAGCTTGCTTGTTTGCTACAGTTTCCTCTACGATCTTCACTCATATCATGTTGTTGAAAACGGCAAAAAGGATTTGGGATTATCTCAAATCTGAGTATGAAGGAGAAGAAAGAATTCGAGGGATGCAAGTGTTAAACTTGGTTCGTGACTTTGAATTGCAAAAGATGAAGGAGACTGAAACCATAAAAGAGTACTCTGACAGACTACCCAACTTAGCAAATCGTGTCAAATTATTAGATTCTTCTTTGGAAGACTCAAGGATTGTTTAGAAAATCTTTGTAACAGTGCCTGAAAGATTTGAGGCTACCATCACCATCTTAAAAAACACGAAGGATCTGTTAAAAATTGCTTTGGCAGAACTCTTAAGTGCTTTACAAGCACAAGAGCAGAGGCGTGTAATGAGGCAAGGAGTCGTTGAAGGAGCTCTTCCAATCAAGCATCAAGATGATGAAAAGAATAGGTAGCCCAAGAACAAGAAGACAAGAAGTTTCAAGCTACAAGTGAACAAAAGAAAGATTACCCTCCATGTCGACATTGTGGCAAAAAAAGTCATCCTCCTTTCAAATGCTGGAGAAGGCTAAATGCAAAGTGCAGCAAATGCAATCAAATGGGACATGAAGCTATCATTTGCAAGAATAAAGATCAGCAACAAGGAGATGAAGCGACAAGGAGATATCAAGAAGAAGATGACCAGCTTTTCATTGCAACTTGTTTCACGAGTTCTGAAACAAGTGAAAACTGGCTCATTGATAGTGGTTGCACTAATCATATATTGATAACTGGCTCATTGATAGTGGTTGCACTAATCATATGACACGTGAGAAGGAATTGTTCAAGAAATTGAAGAGCACCGAGTCCAAGAAAGTCAGAATTGGGAATGGTGAATATATTGCAGTCAAAGAAAAAGGCACCGTAGCCATTGCAAGCTGTTCAGGAACCAAGTTGACCATTAATGTTCTCTATGTACCAGATATTGATCAAAACTTGATCAGTGTTGTTCAATTAATAGAAAAGGGATTCAAAGTAATATTTATGGAGAAGGCTTGTGTGATAAAGGATGCTACAGGCCAAAGGATATTTGAAGTTAAGATGGCAGGGAGGAGTTTTTCACTCAATCCAATGCAAGAAATCAATCCAATGCAGGAGGAGTAGGAGGTTTTTGGCTCTTTTCCTAATGAAAGTTCTGTAAAACATGCCCACTCACTAAAAGTTTCATTGATTAATGAGGGTAATGAAGGCCATTTAGATGATCTTACGATAATGAAGGAAACACTTCAAGTTAAAGATGAAGAACTTCAGCAATTGGCCAAAGAATTACGTGCAAGAGATTCAACCATACGTGAGTTAGCAGACAAGTTAACTAAGACAGCTAAATTTGTTGAAGTAGTTGCATCTGCAGCTCTTGCTATGGATAAAAAGAGGAGACTTGCTTACACAAAAATTGAACGAGTGACTAATGATTCAAATAAAAAACTTCAAGAGACCATTCTTAAGTTAAAAGAATTAGAAGAAAAGGTTGCAGCATTTAGCAGAGATAGAGAGATCCAGTTCAAGCAAAGAAACTCTGCTCTTCAAGAGGCACATTTTTTGCGTTCTAAGCTCGCAAAAGCTAGAGAACATGTTGTTTTATTAGAAGCGGTTGTAGTTCGAGTTGAAGAAAGCACCAGGATTTTACAGGCAGATGTGAAAGCTCGATTAAAAGATGTCGCTGAAAAAGCATTGTTCGATGCAAAAGAAAAAGAGGATCTGTTAACATTTGTGACTGATTTGCAATCTCAAGTTCAAAGGCAACAAAGTTCCACAAAACAAGTGCTGGAAGAGAAACCCGAGTCAAGCTCAGGCTTCACATGCGGACTTGGAAGACGATGTCGATAAAGCTTGCTTAAGTGATTCAAAATCCATTCGGGTTTCTGGTGACAGCATGCAATTGACTACCAATAGTGTCGATATTCGTACCATTGTCATTTCTCATAATTTGTTTCATGGGAACACTAAGCATTTCAACATCAAGTTATTTTTTTTAAGAGAAGTGCAGAAAGAATAATTTGTGACTCTGGTTTACTGCAAATCTGAAGATCAGTTGGCAGTTCTGAAGATCAGTTGGCACATTTGCTTACAAAGTCACTTCCAATCAACAAGTTTGAGTTTCTAAGGCAGAAACTTGGTGTTCGCAGATCCTAAAGCAAGGAGTGTTGGAATACATGCTTAGAACTGCTTATTGAGTATATGTTTATTTGAATTTAGTTTGTTCCTTAATCTTAGGAGTTAGTTGCTATTTTTTCTTGAATTTTATTTCATGTTACTTTCTTGGCTGATTTTCAGGTTTTTTAATTAGCTCCTAGCTTTAAAATATTGCGAGCCTACACAAAACGTGTTGTTCAAATTTTCCTTTCAATCTTCAGTAATTCTCCTAAGTTTTTTTCTTCTTTCTCATTTCAAGAAACCAACATATTCAAATTTTCCTATTTTATCGAAGCCGGTCTTATTCTCAATTTGAGTAAATAACACATTCAAGCTTTTAACAAATAACGACTTGGATGCATAACGATTAGAGTGCAAACCAAGAGAAAACAGACTATGGACGAAATACCGCTGATTGTCACCTACTAGATCAAAAACAAATCAAGGAAATACAAAAAATGTTTGTTTTCTACTTTTTTATTGACTTCTACCGCTGCCATTATCTTTCCAAAGATTTTGATATTAACACGGGCATCCATATCCTACATATTCAAAGATTTAAGGGTTGTTGTTCCTTGCATATTAGATATTTCCCGCCAAAAATACCTTAAGTAGCCATTCCACAACCCTGAAACAAAACGAATGGCAGTATGATAAAACTGAAGATACACTCCCCAATTTAAAGGATCATTTAGGTTACTGTATTCTTCACTTTTCAGTCATCTTGAGCAAAGAGTTTCCATCAGAGCAACAGAGAACTTAGTACAATAAAACCAAAGATACGCTCCTCAATTTAAAGGATCTGGCGCTCAAGTACCTCGAGAGAGAATGTGGACAAGGCAGCAATTGCCTCTTCGACTGGAATCGCCATAAGCTCCTCCAACAAAGTTTTTTCGATAGCTTCCTGAATGAAAAAAGCGAAATGTCATAATAGTTATCCATTGAGCCACACTGAGAAACTCATTGCCCGCATTGCCAATAAGATTGAGAGATCCATGCAAAAATCCAAAAAATCTACATTTTGGTGGACATAGCAGCGCTCTAAACTCTCTTTTTCAAGAAAAAAAATTTTCCACTGAGAAGAATGATACCTGACCCAAACCCTAGATCTTAGCAGCTCCAGAGAGCTGATTAGTTTCACAGGAATTAGGCTCTATCAATGCGAACGTGAACTGAGATCGCTCCCGCTTCCACCATGCTCTGTAGCACGTTCGGTGCAGTATGTCAAGGACTTAAAAAGCACTGTTTTTCAGCTAATTTACTAACAGTGCCACTTCCGTGTGTTTCCATTTTCCACTAGAAGTCACGTGCCTTCTAGTCTACTCCCATTGCCGTCAGTTTCAAGAATGGGCACAATAATAGCAATGGGGGTGGTTGTGTGGTTGAGTAACAAATATTTCATTCGAAAGTTTTTAAATTTAAACAACTAATTATTAACTATCAAGTCTGTTTGTCGATAAAATGTATGACGATGTAATATCAGGTGGTTGATCATCCAGACGAAATATTTTCTATTAGTTGAAGTCTTGTGACTACAGTCAACATAAAATCTTATAATGCATTACAGGAGATGGTGTTTGGTTGCAATTTAGATTTATGTCAAACATAATTTATTAAATTTGATATATTTAAATTTATTATGTTGGTGTGATGAAGGGAACCTATGTAAATAAATTTGAGTTAACATAGCATTGGATTTAATTTTCATTTTTATTTTATTTTTTTAACTGGATGTAAATTAATTTTATGTTAAATCTTATAAACAGTATGTACCAAACATGGCATGAGTACAGTTAAGATAAGGAGAAATTTATATATATACACCACATTTCTTATGTATTTACATATCTAATACATAAAGTTTGATATTTAAACATATAACACAAAATGTGATAAATTTATGCATGAAAAAATTGCACAAATAAAAATTTAAACTATTAAAAAAAGATATTTTGATGAGTTTGTATGTCTTGTTATTTAATTCATCATTCCAAAATAATCTTATGAGTATAAATAGACTCACCTAAAATTTTACACACATAATAGAATTTTAAATGGAGAGTTATGACTAAATTATTCAATAATCATTATTCAAATCAATATTTAACTTTTCATATTCTCATTATCTTTTGCTTATGCGTGGGTGATCAATTCATAGTATATTCATCAAATTGATTTTTTGAGTTCTAACTTTTAAAATATTGTGCAACCATTCGAATTCAAATATAGTAATTTAATAAATTGTTATTTGTATGGAATTTATGCCAACACGTATCTCAAGAAAATTTGGTAGTCCATAGGACAAAACTAGTAGCAAGGAACATACCAGCAAAAGACCCGGGGAACCAGACAGCCGACCAGATAAACCAAACACAAAACCAACTTTTACAATGATGAGCACGTTGCACGAGCAGCATGGCTCACCCATTCACAAGGCAAATGACTACCTGAACTTGGCATTTATAGGCAATCAAGCCCAAAGAGGGGACCGACCTCTCAAATCTCACGGACATGATAGGGACGACCAACAGTTTTCCTCCAATATCTCTCCGCCTAAAAGTAGGATTCTCTTCGAATAACAGTAATTGACCCTTGTCTCATAACCTAAATTTTCTATGTTGGCGGGAATTCTTTGATAAGGATCAAGGGTTGACAACATTATACATGTTAATCGTCAGACTTGGTCGATCAAGTCTTTTGACTCCCATCTAGTAGAAGTCATGCTGACCAATAGCAACTACGCATTTAGCTTCTCAACGACATGTGTTGTCTCGCTTGCTCCCCAACTACACACCCGTTCAGTAGCAGAGCTGACCGGCATTGCTTATCAAGCTTAGCTGCCCAACAAAGTTCACCAAAGTTCTATTAAGCCCATTTGATCAAACCCGAGAGTAGTAAGGCCATGGGCCCAAAAAAATGAAAAACCTAAATTAACTTGCACAATCCCTACTCAAGTAATAGCATAAATATGATTTCATATATTATACCACCATTACCTTTAAATAGGAATTTTTTCATGAATAAATGGTTACACAATTTAATCATTCTATTGTTCATTATTGCACTCTCAAACTCCTATATTATGCTATAATCCATTGATGTGATTCTCCAGACAAATTCAAATTCAACATCTTAAAAAGTTCGGTCAGCGTAGAAAAACTAATGTTTACTTCAAATGTTTCCGCTCGCAGGCTCCGACCATACTTCCAGACTCATCCCATCTGGTTTATCACTGACCATCTGATGAGTCTGTTCTCACTCGGCTAGAGCTTGACTGTGCACAATTTTTTATACGTTATCATTATGTCATTTACTGTTTTTCTAACATTGTGGGAAAAAAAGCCTCAGGGTAGTGAACATAAGACACATGCTTAGGGTGTAAAACCTTAAACGTATAATTTTTTTCTACTAAAACCTCTAAGGATAGAGGACGTAGAACACATGTTTCGGCGAAAACCCTATGACATACGACCAATACAGTGACTTGGAAAAACGTTAAATATCATTAAAACCTCAAAATAAAAATTCATTCAAATAAAACCAAAACAATAAAAAAATAAAGGACTTAGGATAGATTGCTCGAGGCATGATTTCTCTCTCCCATCCTTCTTTTATAGAACAAGGCCAAGATGGATCGAGTAGTGGACAACCTTTGGGCAACGATCAAGACCAAACATAAAGCGAAGGATGATCCTCAACTAAGTTTTTTATAGATCTATACAACATAAACCCTTTGAACTTCGAGGTTGTTCGTCTATTATGACGTAAATCCTCACTATTTTTTAGGCCTTCACATAACTATATGTCGTGCGATATAAGCTCTAACCCTATTTAGGATCTAGAGGTTGTTAATTTGGTATGAAGTAAATCCTAATATATTCCTAGATTATTTGCATGATCATATACCATGTGAATGTAAGCCCAAAATTTAAATAAAATGACAGGACTAAACATCAAATAACATCATTTCAAAAATATAAAGTCAAATAGTAGGATAGTTTCAGAAATCAATGAGGTTCTCCTCATAATCTATGACATCCCCTACCTTCCACTCATTTGGTTTCAAAAATAATTGTTTCTATTTGAGTCATTCCCACTTGATTTTCCTGTGACCAATCGTGAAAACTGAACTTTGAATTCTTGAAGACTAAACCTCGATCTTAATTGAGAGTTTTGATAGGTGATTTAAATCGCTTAAGATATAATTAACTATAGGTGTTTATACTTATATGAGAAATAATAACACAGATAATGTAAACCCTATCTAATTTTTTACATTATGTAGAGGAATGATCCGTTTAAAATTTTGCAGACCAAATGAATATCATATATTCATTGGTTTGAATAATTGAGACTATCATCAAGTGATACTTTCATCTCTCAAGACGAAGTATTACTCATAAAATTGTGTTCAGTTATTTAAATCATCGACTATATGAGATATATTCAGTTTCATGTTTTATATATATATATATATATATATTAATACAAAAGAAACCGATATTTGGCAAAACCTTAAATATCGATTTCCCTTGCGCTTTTTTACCCCATGATGAGAGCCCGTTCTATGTTCCTAAAATTTCATAGCCCCCGCGTCACGGTGAGATTGAACTCTTGACCAGAGTGGACTTACAGTGATCTCACCACCAACAGACCAAGACTTGAGGTACTATATATATATATATATAAACCAAACACAAAAACAAAAAATAAAAACAAAAGTGATTCCAAACAAGCCTTGAACAATTACTTTTTAAGAAAAGCAAAAGAATAAGAAAAAATAAAATTGATCTGAAATGTGCCCAAAGTTGTGTATCATAATCAACTTAAATTTTATCATTTGTGTAAATAATATGATTGAGTTATAGATGTAGACGTCCATGATGCCATTGCTAATAACTACAAATCCATTTTATCACTTTATGTAATACTTAAATCTATATCAAATCATGATCCATTAGTTGCAATAAATACATAAAATATGATTAAGTTTCTACAATTATGTTGATTATTTGCCAAATCATCTAATTTTGGTAAAATACAAAGTTGACTGAATGATAGACTAAAGCTCATTTCAATTTTATCTTTACATAGATTCAGTTGCAATAAATTTGAAAGACTTTACAACACCAATGAATCATAATTATTTTCTCATGCAATAAAAATCATCTTTTAATAATTTCAAGAAAGAATTCATGCTCTCAATTGATAATAAAACAATCTTTAAAATTATATATATATATATATA
>NW_018164565.1:1059519-1086242 GCF_001263595.1 Phalaenopsis equestris | reverse complement strand
GAACAGCTCGTGTGCGGCTCGTTAAGAAGCTTGTGTTAGGCTCGTTAATTTCGTTCGATAAGTTAACGAGCCGAACACGATTGCTCGTTAATAAACTAGTGTTCGGCTCGTTTTGGCTCGAAATACTACTAATTAATTATATATATTTGATGATTAGTATTTTTAAAAATTTTAATTAACTACAAGACTAGAAAGATTTATAATCAATTAAAATTATTAATTAAGAAAATAAAATAAAAATTATTAATTTAGATTCAAATGATGTTTTAATATAAATAATAATTTTTAAATCTTACCCCAATCTTTAACATCTTATGACTACGTGATTAGGGTTATCAAAACGATTTTTTGTCCGTGAACAACTCGTGTTCGGCTTGTTTAGCCAACAAAAACATCGGCTAGGTGTAGGACCAAAAAATAGTATTTAAGTCCTGGGCTGCCCACCACCCATAAAAACTCTTTTGAGAGGTGACATAACACTCCAAATTTTAACATCACATAAAAATATATCCCTCGTGTTTAATTTTATAACACTAAAAATGCTATAAATGTAAATCTCAAACTTCGGGTGTATATAGAAGTCATGTCATGCTTGTAAAATACCAATCTTTTTATTTTTCATTTATAATTGTTGACATGTAATGTTGTTAATTTTTTAGAATTTAATTTAAAAAATAAGTGCAAACGCTTCTTTAATTAAAAACGAATTAGGGCGGGATGTAGGACCCGTTTGGGGCAACTTATTTGGTGCAGCGGCGTTTTGAAAACGCACTTGACATGTTTGGGTAAACTGCGTTTTGACAGCTTATGTGTTTTCAAAACACAGAATTGCAGAAAACGGTGTTTTCACACCGTGCCTATCTAGGTGCAGTGGGAGTTTATTGGCAACGATCTAACTTTTCCAAAAAAATAAAAATTTGTAATAACCTTATTGGCAACGATCTGACTTTTTCAAAAAAATAAAAATTTGTAATAACCACCGCATCTAGCTTATCAGCATATTATTTTTAATCAGTTTATCAGCACATTATTCAATAAACTACACTTGCCCGAAACAAACCCGTAATGTGTACAGCTTTTATTTGAAGCTCGTGTTGACGAGAACTAAGTACTTTATGCACACACATTTCATATTATGACAATGCACGTCATGTAGATCGAATAGCTTTCCTAAATTCAAGAAATTTACTCTCGACATAGGAGACGCTTTAATGAAATCAGTGTTCATAGATCAGAAAATGAATTTGCTACAACATATTTACTAATAAATGGAAAGCAAAACATCAATTATATTGGTTCAGAAAAATGATTTCCTTAGAAAAAAAAGGAAGGTTAATATTAGGGCTGTCAAAACGGCTCGTTGTTCGCGAACTGCTCATGTTTTGCTCGTTAATAAACTAGTGTTCGGCTCGTTTTGGCTCGAAATACTACTAATTAATTATATATATTTGATGATTAGTATTTTTAAAAATTTTAATTAACTACAAGACTAGAAAGATTTATACTCAATTAAAATTATTAATTAAGAAAATAAAATAAAAATTATTAATTTAGATTCAAATGATGTTTTAATATAAATAATAATTTTTAAATCTTACCCCAATCTTTAACATCTTATGACTACGTGATTAGGGTTATCAAAACGATTTTTTGTCCGTGAACAACTCGTGTTCGGCTTGTTTAGCCAACAAAATTATGACTACGTGATTAGGGATATCAAAACGACTCTTTTTTCGTAAATGGCTTGTGTTCGGCTCGCCAAACAAACGAGTCCAACACAAACACACTTTTTGAGCTCAAAATATAAATGAGTCAAACACGAGTTGAGCCTGGGCTTGCTCGTATCATGTTCCTTTACACCCCTAGTTAACATAAATACCACTCAAATCCTTGCATTTACACCAGAAATTTAATTTTTACACAAACACCCCCTTATGCATGAACAAATATTCCATACTTTCACCCTGAAAGGTGAACCAATAACTTTCTAATTTTTTTTTTTTAACAAAAATGACACCTACTAACATATACAGTTGGGTAAGGAGGACTTTGATTGGTTCACCGTATGCATCTCTACCTACAGTAAACATATGCAATAATTTTTCCTTTATCTATACATGAAAAGGTATACTTATCTCATGTATTTATATAACTTTCAAGCACAAACACGATGCCACGTACGTAAAAATTGAAGTTTAGGTGTTAGATATCTAAATACATAGAAATTGAGTGGTATGTATGTAATTATTCCACAAGAAAAACAAAAGTCATAAAGAAAAACACCTGATTGCAAGAAAAGAATATATATATATATATATATATATATAGAAAAACACAAGACTGAGCAACAATTCTGAACAATCCAGATCTGTAGAATGGATCTCTGCATTGCTGACATGTAAAACACAACAAATTTGGATGAGGTTATTAGAAATTACATACTGCTACTAAAATGCAAGGATTTGAAAGACTAAAGTGCAGGCTACATACTCATTTCAAACCACAAACTCTACGGCAGGCGCGCACACACAAATCATACGAACATACCCCTCATAAAAGAAAAGATTAAAAAAAAAACCAACTTCCTCGACCAGGAAAACCCACTGAACTATACAACGAACAGCAATGAAATTAATAACTTCATATACTTGTACAAACAAATAAGGTAGATAGAGAGAGGAGAAGTTGATATTTCAGCCATGTTTAGCTTCACCTGTAGCGATGGACCTGGCTTGAGAAATACGGTTGGCATATATAGTAAACAAACGGAGTTGGGTGCTGCTTAGTCCCTCTAGATAGGGTAAGAAAGCTTTGCCGAGCAAGATGTAGATGTCCACTAGGCAGAACACAACGCCCTGAAGAAAAAATTAGGCTTTCCATTATAAAGATTTTATATGCATACCGCTTAATTATTATGTATTTACATATCTAACAATAAAACTTCAATTTTTACGTAAACTGATATGAAAGATTTGGATGGTAAAAATATAAAAATCAAATTTTAGGTGTTAGATATGCAAATACATAAGAATTGGATGGTGTGTATGTAAATTCCCTTTCCATTAAGAAAACTGTAACATGTACAGTCCAAAAAGCACACAACAGTCCAAAAAGGACACAACTAGCAGCCTGCTTTCTTTTGAGGTGCAAATCACAGTTCTCATGTGATCGGTAGACATAAACTTGATAATAACAGAAGTAGAAATAAAATTAGAGATCTGGCTGCGTTGGAATGGCAAATTACTAATTAAGTCTGAAAAGGAAAATGGGAGGCAAATCAGGCACACAAAAGGTAGAACAAAAGTTTATTGTATGGATCAGTAAAGCTTAAAATTTAATACCATATGGTAATCACAAAATGCCAGTAGACAAAATGTGATAGAGATAAAAGCAAGGGAATATTTATAAAAAGTGGGTCAAGAAGGAAAAAATACATAAATATTGACATGCGAGGACAACGGGATTTTACAAAAGACTAGTATACTAAAACAGCATGGCCAAATGAAATTAAGGTCTTCTCAATTCATAACATGGTATAGAAATGGGGACCACGGAAGTTCTTCCCATCAAATTTAGAATTGGAGCATTCACATGCACCACACAATTCTAATGCATTTACATATCTAACACCTAAATATTCATATTTACAAGCATACCCCTCAAATATTTAATATCACATAAAAAATACCACCAACATCAGTCCATCCCGACCTTTTTGAAAGTTAAATAGACCTCTTCATGCAAACGTTTGTTACACCAAGGTGTTAATAACTGTAAATATCAAACTTGGGCATTAGATATGTAAATATATAAAAATTGCGCGGTACGTATGTAAATTTCACTTTAGAATTATAGAGCTGGTACACCAACACAGAAAACAACTACTAGGGACTGAATAATATCTTAAAATCTGGATCCAGACCACTAGAGTTGATTTATTCTATATGAATATAGATGATTATCCAAATGTCAGTGTTTTAAACTAAAATGGGTTCTTCACAAGTAAGTGTAGGCTATATCAATATACGAGTCGTTATTTAAGTAGAGGGAACAAATACAAACCTTTCTAACATCTATGCTTTGACTTCCAAATGCATCGAAGATAGAAGGAAGAAATGAAGGCAATTGAGACAGCAGCTCTTCTTGCGAAAGGCGGTTTACAAGCTGAATGAGAATATACATAAAAGAAATATTAGTCCCGTGCAGGAAAGCAGATGCATAAGGTCTTAACACAACATTAGCAGTGGTAGTAACAGGTTGAATGAAAACTGTAAAAGTAAACTATAACAATACCGCAAGGGAGTTAAAAATCCTTAAAAGCAAATGAAAGTAAATAACAATGTGATGCAGGGCATCATGATTCTAGCATTCATTGAAATCATGTCACCGAGTCAAGATGGATCATATTGAGAATCCTTCATCATGTCTTCGGCAGCAATCACGTGTGGTGAGGATTTATAAATTAAGTACTTGTGCTATTGAGTTTGAACAAGTAACGTTGTCCATTTGTAATTGGTTTTAGCTGGTTTTATTAATCCAGAGTCATTTGAGATCACTCTACAAGTTTGGTTATCCCCATCCTACCCCAGGAATAGCAATCTCATGACTCGAAGTGTCCTTGGCTGAACAGGCCTAGGGCTTGAGCCAGTTTAACAGGGATTAGTTTAGTGCCGGCCAGCCCTATGTTTTGGTGTTGCCGCCCAATTAAGAGGGGGCCCCGCCTCTCCTACCTATCTATTAGTATTTATATATCTATTAGTTTGGTTTTCAGTTTTGTTGATTCTAAGTTCAGGTTCCTGCGAGGACAGCCGCCGGCATCCTGTTTTCTACTTCGAGGCCCGTATCCGACAAACTAGGCGATGCTCCGGCTGTATCCCCTCTTCCGGTAGTGATTATCTTCTCAAACTTCCACCTCCACCTTCCCTCGTTGCGGCTTGCTAGTTTTCTAGCAACTTTCCATCCGCCTCTCCCTCTGCTTCAGCCCGCAGCCCCTCTTCTCCCCTTTGTGGAATACCGCCAACCTACCATTGCATGTTTTCCCTCCACTGTAAGTCATCCCCTCTGCCGTAGCTCCCCTTATTCCCAATCCTCCATGCCGTAACATCCCCCTCAGCCTATTCCTACCGTTGTGCTCCTTCCCAAGCTGCCTCCAACCCATTTTCCAGCCCCTGCCACCCTTTCTCTGCTGCATACTCTTGCTTTACGTTGATGCGGGGCTCGGGAGAGGACCGACTAGTCCTCAAGAAAGGGGGTTGCCGCCCCCTCCTTCTCTCCTCCTTCCTCTTCCCTCCTTCCTTTTATTTCCTTTCCTTCTTTTCTTACTTTCCTTCCTAGGCTTTTTCTAATTTAAAACATTTGTTGAAACTAAAATCTGATTTTTATTCTTTATTTTAATTTAAAACATTTCCTAAAAACTGAACTCTGATTTTATTCTCCTTCTTAATTTAAATCCTTTCCTCAAATCTAAAATCTGATTACTCCTTATATTAAATCTTTCCTAAGATAGGTTATGTCTTTTTATAAAAAGGAGTGGTTGTGCTTGAGTTAGGGGTTGTTCTATGAAATCAAAATTCAATTTTTCTTAGTATTTTCCCTCTTGCGGCTATATCCGACGTTAAGGTAGTGCTTTGGTTGTCCCTTGTCCTAGTTGGTGATTGTTTCCACGAGTCCGAGTGGTGCTCAAGTTGTAGCTCAACCCCATCGAGATATTTTTCTCTCCATCCATCCTCCCGGTGGTTGTCCTACTTCTTTCACAGCAACCCTCCCTCTCTGGCCTTCCCCGCAGCCGCCAATCCAGCCTTCGACAACATTCCTGCACCTCTATAGTTGCGGTTCGACATCGTTACCATATTCACCCTTGCTGCAACCGCCCAAAAAAACAAAGATCTATTGTTTTCTACAGTTCAAGCTGCCCCCATCGCCTTATCCTCTCTCGTCCTCACTGTCTCAGCCCTCCAACTTCATTGTCGTAGCACACAACGCCTTCACTCTGTTGTCCAACAGCCCCAAACAACAACCAACTGCTGTTTTGACTGCCTCCCCAAGCTGTCTTGCTGTTCAAGTGGCTGCTGATCCCTCCTACCACCTCCCTACAACCGAAACCCTCTTTCCTCAACCACCAACCGCTGTCTAGCAGCCTCTGTCCTCGTCGTCCCCCACGAACGCCTTTTATTGTTTATGTTGTGATGTTTGTTTGATGTCTATTTCCTTCTTTCCCGTATCATGTTTATAATATGTTTGGAATTCAGAAATAATATTTAAGTTTCAGTTGTGGTTTGGGTTAACTCAGGTAACATACGGTCTTCCAATCCGGTTCTCCAGCCACCAACCAGTGTCTAGCCTTCAATCAATTGTCTAGGCCCGCAAATCTGTTGTCCAGCCTCCGGGTACCAGCTGTCCAGTCTCCCGGTACCTGCTGTCCAGCCTTTCCGCCACCCAGCTGCACTTTCCCAACCTTCCAAACAACCCTACAATACTCAACCGCACATTCAAGGGCCTGCACCTCTTTTTGAATGCTCTCTAATACCGAAGTTAGCCGAAATAGTGATAGGTAAACCAAATATTATTGTCGAATACAGAATTCGAGAAAAACAATCACACAAACAGAAATAGAAATAGCAACAGACAATACACAACCATAACTAGGATTGCATGTGCAAGGAGTCTGTTTCCCAGGTTAGGATAGCAGACAAGCTGCCGGAATCGATGCGAGAGGGCTGCTAAGATAAGCAACAGACAAGGAGCGGGTGGTGAGGGGTTGGCAACAGTAAGAAGGAAGGGGAGGAGCATTTGTGAAAACAGGAACAGCAATGGGCGGCTGTCCTTAGGTGTTGGGTTGAAGCATCAAAGCAGCTAGAGTGGGTTTTGGGTAGTGGCAGCTAGTAGGGGGGCAGCGAGACAGCAAGAAAACAGCAGGTGTGTTGTTTTCCAGATGGCAACAGCGATAGGGATAGCTGGACAATGTTCGAAACAGCAAAACGAGAGAGGGAACAGTGGTGGCAGTGAAGGTTGAGGGCAGCACTGCGATGACAGCAAAGTGGGGGGAGGGGAAGGCGATGTCAGCAGCTGGAATTTAACAAAACAACAATTAGAAAGTTGTCCTGAGCAGCTACAACAAAGAAAGCGGATGACAACAGCAAAGAGATGGATGCGGGGACAAGGAAAGTCGGAGATAACGACCCCCGTGGAGATGAGATACCGCGGGAGCTTTGGAAGCGAACCACCATCTCGGAACGAGATACATTCGGAGCACCACTCACCCTTAGATACAACCCTTGAAAAGAAAGTCCTAGACACCGAGGGCTGTCCAGACAAGAACACAAACAGAATTGGTCCTCCAAATCCTAATACAACACATGTGTAGGAAAAAACTAAAAATGAACGGAACAAAAGCTAAAATTTTGTTGAAAACAAAATAAAACATAAAAAGGCAATTCGGCAATGCAAATTCGTGTCGACAGAAGCTGCGGATCGCGATATTTGCAGAACGAAGGTACCGCTACTGCAGTAACATGTGTACACATCACTATCATTTCCTCCATACATTTTCAGCAAAGGCCTATAACTATCTATCAAAAACTATCATCATCCCTTCAGGGTAAGCCATCACTTAGACAGTCTAAAAAGACCTCTAAGTTGGCTCCTTCTGTTTTTTTTTCTTGCTCACCTATTAGCAAGTTTTTATGGGGCCATCCAGTATGGAGATTACTGACATTCATGGTTGAGCAATGTTTAGTTAGGTATTATACAATAGGACTTGTTCATTTTGTCATTTCTCAATTAGTTATCCAAAGAATTTAATTGCTCAAGACCCACTCTCCAAGAATATATAGGTTCCGAGTACAAATACTTAAGTTTTCATCTAATTTTGATTGTTTTATGCAGCCTTATATTACTCCAATTTGAACTATTTTTTATATCATTACTTCAATCAATTCCTTTTGTACTCTATCGACTCAATTTTGGATAAACAGTTTAGTAGATGCTGCTATTGCTAGGCTATATAAGATTTCAGCGGCTAAGACATTGGTCAAGTTGGATTTTACTTCCCCACTAGAGAATGAAATTTAAATTGACTCCCCATCTATTGGCTACTGGAAGAAGGTGAAGTTTGACAGCATTCCTTCTTACTGTGCTTCTCACAAAACTTTTTATAATAATTTCTCATAATGCTTCATGGCATGCCAACAACTAAAAAATCCTAAAAGGAGTAGAGATTTTTAATTATATGAAAACTTTTCTTCTGATACAACAGAGGCAGTTCCAATTACTCATGATTTGGCTTGCACTTGAAAATCTAAATCAAATTTTTGTCCTATATTGGAATATGAAATCAGCGCCTTCTCAGGTTGCCAACCTAACAACTGAGATTGCAATCAAGGCTACTCAAATGATTACAAATCTAGACCCAATCGAGATTTTTGCTCCTAATGGGTGTAGATAGGAACAAGGATACTGCAAACTCTCTTTAAGTTGTTTTTTTCATATAACCTATAATGGCCACCCTTAACTGGACTGGTTTCTCGGTTCTATCTCGCGAACAAAAGATCGACGACCGGACCCCTCTAAAGAATCAAGCATGCACATGCCCCTTTTGCTTTCCACGCTTTACAGCTGCCTCTACACTCCTATTAGAGTGCAAATCATGTTATTCCTCCCACCATTGATCTCTTTGGGATGTCGATTTAAAAGGAACAAAGAAAAGGGCATGCTTATTACTCATTGTTTTGCCCTCTACACCTGCTAATCCTACCACTTCTTCCTCAGGCAGAGAAGCCCCTCCTCGCTTCCACTTCCTAGGCCTTCTAGAACTAAAACTTGTTGTCAACAAGCCTTTCCTCATTGTCCCTCTCCATCAACAATGAGTAATTCTTCTTCTTTCTCCCTTCCTCCATCTTTTTCTTCATTGTCACTTATCATTTCAATGGTTCTATAACTGCAAAACTCTTAGAGCAAGCACCTTCCCATCCATAAGAACTCGCTAGGATTGTCGTCATCAATTATTAGAAAACTGAAGAGACAAGGGCGACTAATTCTTCTTCATACATTCTTTTTTCAAAATTTAATTTGAGAATTTTATACATATTGCTAGTTAATGCTAATACTAAAATTTATTATTTTACTTTATAAACTAGGTTAAGTTATGCGATTAAGTTTATTATTAATAGTTATATCATTTTATAATCATAGTTATTTTCGACCTGACTTAAGGATAGTTTATGCACACTAAATTATATTTGTCATATTTAGCCCAAGTGCTATTAAAGTTTTTGACAATAGAATTGATGAAATTATGATTTAGTTCAGTAGATAAATTGAGTCCATGCAATGGCAATAATTAATCAAAATTGATTGTGGGAAGGTTTTGATTGGTTGCTTCGCATCAATTTTTTTATAGCTAAACAGTTTAGCTATGTTATTTGCGTGCTTGAATTGATCAATAGTTTGTATAGTATACGATTAAGTTGAATCCACCGAACGTTGTTAGTTAAACCTAAAAAAAAAGGACTTTTGTATCGCTTGTCACGAGATAACCATTTATAATTATGAGATAAATGTATCATCCTTTGCTAAGATCATCATTCTTGATCATTATATTAAATTGCTAGATATTTATAGATTGTCAATCTTACCATTGATATTCCATTATTTGTTATGAATATAGGTTAATTGTATTCATAATGAAAAAGAAAGTTGTACGGGTAGCTTTGTCTTAATTTATTGCAATATAAACTCCTGAAAATTGAATTAGATCCTATAATTACAATATTTTTATGCACACTACTTCTGTTAAATGCAATCAATTTTATTCTTGTAATTCATATTTCAATATATAAATACCAGTGATCATACTATTGCTAATACTAATGCTAACTATTTGTCAGTGATGTGTGAAACGTGCATGCTTATTATGATAATTTCCTCAAAGAGATCATAGGATTTTCATAAGAATGGTGTCTTTCATTACTTTAGAATATCACAAAAAATCAATTAAATTTATATATGCACATTTATATTCAAATATTATTATGTAGAGATAAATGATTGATAAGAAATGCACAAAAGTGTACCAGTATATCTGAAGTAATAGCACATGAATAATAGTATAAGAGTGCATGTGTACAGTTTATCATACATATGATCATAAGCATAATAACACTGAAGTCTTTTTAAAACTATGACACACTTCCACTGATGCAATAATACTTTAACTTGACAACTTGATGACATTGATTATAATACTAACACATAATCATTCATGCCCCTTTTATTATCCATGCCTCAATGCTTTATCATTTATTCTTTAATAGATAGAAGTTCCTTGTTGGATAAAAGTTATCAAACTAAACCATATTTTTTCTCATAATAAATTTTATCAGGGAGTTCTATGAACAATCACTACAGGTGCAAATTTTTCAGCAGTAAATTTTATTTTGATATATTTAAGTTTATAAACTAATAAGTATACTTCTATTAAGTTTGGGTGGTTTGCTTATTAATTTCTTTTTTCAATTTCTTTTCTATTAGTTTATTTTATCTCACTAATTGAAATTTACTTATGAAATGAATAACATTTATATTTTTCTTTCTTACTAGTGTGACTTATGTTACTTATCTTGATTTTCCTATGTAAGAGTACAAACAACAGTTAATATCACTTTATCACATTCAGTATTGTTGGGGGGCAACAACTTTGATCCCGAGATTTCACACTTTTAATTCTAACATTTCTAACACTAAAGAGAATAAAGATGAAAAGTGGCATATCCTTCATATAAAATTAGAAAGAAGAATAAAATATAATGCTGCTCTGTGTAAGTATATCAGGTTTCAAGAAATATACTTTAATGTGGTCCCTTCGAGCTCCTCTTCTAATTGTTGGTCCATTTTCATATATTGGCCTTATGAATGCATTTTTTTCCACACTAGCAATATTTTACAATTGCTTCTAGTAGTTATTTAAGTGATTGAAATAAAAGAAAAAATTGCACCAAAAAAAAAAAAAAAAAAAAAAACAGGTGCACCTAAATAGGGTATTACAATGTTTACAAATAAACCCCTAGATTTTTTCGATATTTGCTTTTTACAATAGAACCCTAAATAAGGTCCAATTCTTAATACCCTCCCTCAAGATGGCCGAAATATATCCGGTAAACCCATCTTGTCACATAACCTAGATAAATCTAATGAACTAAGTCCTTCAGTGGGGAAATCAACCACTTGGTCTCCAGTGGCTCCATGACTTGGCTCCATCTCCAGTAGCTCGTTATTAAGTTTTTCCTTGATGAAGAATCTATCAATCTCCACATGTTTTATCGTGATGAACTGGGTTGTTGGCAATGTTGATTGCTAACTTGTTGTCCCACCACAAACTCATTAGAGTTCCTTGGTCTACCTTGAGCTCGACCAACATGGTTCTCAACCACATCATATCAACAACTCTTAAGGTCATGACCCTATACTTTGCCTCTGTTGTTGACCTTGCTACTACAGACTGTTTCTTACTATTCCAAAAGACCAAATTGCCCCGTATGAGCATGCAGTATCCTAAGGTGGATCTCTGTCATCTGCACAACTTGCACAGTCAAAGTTACAAAAGCACTCAATGTCTACATATTTATTCTTCCTGAAGATCAACCCCTTCCTTGGTGCACTCTTTAAGTACCTCAAAATCAGATACACTACATCCATATAGCCCTTCCTTGGATCATGCATGTGGCGGCTCACTAGACTTACTACAAAAGAGAAATCGGGGTCGAGTGTGATGCAGATAGATCAGACAACCCACCAATTACATCTCACGATCAACCGGTTCTCTTACCTTCACTCAGCTTGGCCTTCTGGCCAATTGGAGAGACTACAGATTTGCGCCCAAGCATGTCTGTTTCCGTGAGAACATCTAATACATATTTTCTATGAGACAATACCATCCCCTTGGATCCATGGGTCACTTCAATCTAAAAAAGTATCTGAGCTGTCCAAGATCCTTCACCTCAAATTCATTTTCAAGCCTTACCTCCTCGTTATCGATGATAATGATGTCATCAACATACACGACAAGTATGGTAATGTGACATTCATGTTGTCGAAAGAACCACATATGGTCTGCATTGATTTGTTCATATTTTATGCCCACCATAGTCTTTCTAAACTTATCAAATCAAGCTCGAGGAGACTACTTCAAGTCATACAGTGAATTCCTGAGCCTACACACATTGCCCACTATCTGGACGTTACTAAATCCTAGTCGTATCTCCATATATACCTCTTCTGGTAACTCGCCATGAAGAAATAAATTCTTCACATCTAGTTGGAGTAACCTCCACTCACCATTTACTGCAAAGGTTTCATCATAGCCAATATCATAACTGTACCCTTTCACCACCAATCGTGTTTGTACCGCTCCATCTTCCCTTATGGAGTTTGTTTCACTGTGAAGATCCACTTGCACCCAATTATCTTTTTCCCAGTCGAAAGAGGCACTATCTCCCATGTTCGATTTTTATTGACAGTCCTAAGCTCTTCATGCTTAGCCGCTTTCCACTTGGGATCCTCCCTAACAATCTTTCATCACTTTGGTATAGAGACCGTGTCCAAAGAAGTAATGAATGCACCATGTAAAAGTAATATCATAGAATATTAAACCAAGTAAGCAATGTTATGTTCCACCCAAAACGATCGATAGGATGTCCTACATTGCTACGAGAGGTTCTCGTTAAAGTTGGGGGTTAGAAGAAGAAAGAAGAGGAATCATATAACCCAGGAGTTCTGAGTCTGAGGTGGATAGTGTAAGAGCCTCAAGAGTAGGGGAAGACTGGCTAGCTGACACAAGTGGCATTGCAGGCACCGTTCCCTCATTTTGGTTTATATTCCATGTACACACCCTTAGTTCACTATCAACGTCAATCCCACCACCTCTAGAATCACTCTCCTCTTCTGATTCCTCAACTGATTCATCTCACCTCACAGGACAAGCCATTGAACCCATGTATACCACTCTCTCATCATTGCTACTCACCCAACCTTGTCTCGTATCTCTAGTATCAAGCAGGTCATCGAAGGGTGAGATCACCTTCAAGGTGTTATAAAATTTAAACTCTCTAAATGTCACATCCATGCTCACAATCAATCTCTTCTTTATCAGGTTCCGACAGACATACCCATAGGTAGTAGAATAACATAAGAACACAGACTTCACAGCTCTGGGATCCAACTTCCATACTAATGGTTGTTATCCTTCACAAAACATATACATCCAAACACCTTCAACGGGAGGATCCCACTATTATCTACTTTCAACATCTGACAAGAAGACTACTAATCCAACACCCTCGATGGCATACTGTCGATCAATTGAGCAGCTGTCAAAACTGATTGACCCCATATGTGTTTTGAGATATTAATTGTGAACATCAAGCTTCAAACAACCTCTAGAAGGTGTCTATTCTTTCTCTCAGCTACTTCATTTTGTGTCGGTGTATATGGATAAGTGGTTTGATGTTATATCCCTTGGGCTAAAAAGTATTCTCAAATACTGTTGGTATATTATCTCATTATCAGACATCAATATATTCACTACTACACAATATTGAGTCTGGGCTGTCTTGTGAAAGTCTTTAAAGCAAGCAAACACATCGCCGTTATTTTTCATCAAATATAATTAAGTAACACGACAAAAGCAATCAATAAAGGTCACAAAATATCAATAACAATAATAGAACTTGTAGAACACGCCCCCAAACATCAGAATGTATGAAATGATATAAGAGCTACAAGTAAGCATGACAAACTCACAAGCATCACATATAAGCTTTTGGTTATGTCTTTTCATACAATGACGGATATAATAAACTCAATAAACTAAAATTAGAGTGTCTCATGTGTGTGTGATGCAACAGCAACACATCCTCTACACTCCTCCCAGAATCTCGTAATCTATCACTCTCTACTATGGATGTCAAAGCTGAGTTCATTCCCTCCCAATGCACGTACCAGAGTCCACTATGCCACACTCCAGTCTAAAGTGTTTGTCTCGTCAATTTCTCTTCAAAGATCACCTAAAGAATATCAAAAGAAACAAAACATTTTAATTAGAGAATAATAACACTAATGGATAAAATGTTCACTGGAAAAGAAATAACATGAAAAATCTTGGACATAAACATATAATTGGTGCCCCTCACTATACCCTTACCAACTATAAGTTGTGTTGTATCATCAGTTGTCTGGATACTCTCAGCTACTACTAGGGGAGCATTAAAAAAAAAGTCTTTAGCATTGTCTGGTAGCCCTCTTTTCCACCTTTTCAATGACCACAACCTCCTCCCTGTCCACATCCACATGTCCCTCTTTCCTTATGTGGCTTAGGAAAGGTATTCCTTAGATGCCCGACTTCACCACATTTGTAGCACTTGTGAGTCTTCCCTTGAACACCTATCATACATGAACTCGATGCAGCCAAAACTTATCACACCTAAATGTCCACTCGGCTTAGAGTGTAGCTTCATGTGTCTCTCCTTGGCATCATTGCACCACATCATGTGAAGGGATAGTTGCCTGAGCTAGGAGGATTGATCTCCTCTAATCAAAAGCTAGCTTAAGATGGGTCAAAACTGCATAGTCCTCATTTGTGTAAAGATCTCCCATTTCTTTCACTCTGGATCGCCACATCTAGACATTGATGAGATGTGAACAAGATATGCCTACAACCGCTTCAAATCTATGATGAATTCATGAATCGATCTATCACTCTGTACCATCGCTTCTAATCTGAAACACAATCAAGTGGTTCTTCGTCCTAGCATAAAACCTTTATCAACTTTGCCCAAATGTCCCTCATCTTTCGCATGTCATCTACTAATGAGGCAATTGAAGGAACAATCTAATTAAGAAGCCAAATGTAAAGTAAGATGTGTGCGGTCCTTCATTCATCGTCCTCAACACTGTCACTCTCTGGCTCGACCTTGACTTCTGTAAGATATCCCAGTAGTTTCTTCCCTACTAGCAGCCTTGATCCGACACGGCCAGCTCAGATACGTGGCTAGTCCATCAAACTTCTGATCTACATGAGAGAGATCTAGCTTCACCTGCGTCAGAGTATGCATTGAGGTAGTGATTCTTCTCAAAACGATAACTCTCTGTAAGAGTCCGATCAAGACCATCAAAATCTCAGGATCTATCTTCCCCATATGCACCATCCTTTCCCTCTTGTATCATCAACTTCGCCTGACATTCTCAATCACAAGGATCCAAATCAAGATCACACAAGAATTTCTTCCTCTTCTTGATGCAATCTTGATCTACTTCACTCTCAGGATCAAGATCCTCCTCATTAAACTTTCTCTCTCCTTCCGCTCCAAATGATCTACTTCACTCTCAGGATCAAGATCCTCATTAAACTTTCTCTCTCCTTCCGCTCCAAATGTCGAACGAAAAAGTAACGCATATCTCACTGTTCGTTCATTTCCGTAGCTCCCCCGTCATTGCAAAGTACTGCTCCACTCATCCATCTCACAACAAACCGCAGAAGTCCTCTCCTACCTGAATCCCTCGCGATACAATCAAAAAAGCAGTTTCGGGATCGCAGCCTGCAAAGAACCATTCATGATCAAACCATATGAGACAGCCGCGCTGGCAAGGTGACAACATTACTGAACCTGCGATACAGTCGCAATCTGGGAGCGAAGACATGTGCGAACCCTGTGATACAATCACACTAGGAAGGCGACAACGTGACTGAAGTTGTGATAATGTCGCGATTTGGGAGTGAACCCTTCATGACCAAACCCTTTATGACCGAACCCTACGAAACAGTCGCTAGGAAGGTGTAGATAATCGCGATCTAGGAAGGCGAGACGAGAGGCGGCTAGGTCAGGCTCTGATACCAAAAGAAAGAATTGCTAAAAGAAAGTCTCTTAAGCACATTCGTAACATGGGCTTAAGTAGGGTATTACAATGTATACAAATAAACACCTAGACTTATTCAATTCTCTTTTTACCAATAGAACACTAAATAAAGTCCAATTCTAAACAGATGTATATTATTTTCCTTTATAAATAGTTATTATATGTTAAATTCTCTTCATTTAACCTAAAAATGTGTCACTTTGTCCTTGGAAGCAAATTAAATGAAAATAAAAATATATAAGAATACTTGTCTGATAGCAGTTATTTTGCAAGTATTTGGTGCTTGGAGATCGAATTAATGACATAATTGGCCAAGTGATTTGACTCTTCATAAACGATTGTAATATGGACAATACATGCTCGTGACATGAGACTGAAAATGATTTAATTTGCATCATTAGAACGAAAGCACCATAACCATCAAAAAGGTCTCATTGATAAACGTTTTAAAACATAATCTAATTACTACTAGTTAATTATAAAGCCGTGGATTAAAAGTTAACATGTAATCATCTCATTGAATCATCACACACATGAAAATACTGGTTTAACAGAAAAAATAGAAAATAATATTTATTCAAGGATATAGAATATTTAAGTTGTTTAAAATCCATCATAAATGACGCCTGATTAAAGCATAGAAGGTTATGTCATAACAACATGAACACACAACATTAAAAACTCAAAATTGGATTTTATAACTGGATTGCTAAAATCCGGTCTTCATTTTGATCATGTTCGTGATGCTTAAATGCATGGTAAAAAAATTAAAAATTCATTTAATATATAAATATATATATTTTTTAAAAAAAACCCAAGTGCTAATATATTAAAGAAGAAAAGGTAAAAATATATTGTATGAGATGGCCTAAAAGAAGGTCCAACTCACACAATACAACACACACAAGAACCCAAAGAAACAAAGATACATAAAGATAAAAAACTAAAAAACCACCAACTGGCGCAAAAATACTAGGGACGTCCAACTTTAGTCCTTCCTCTGTCTCTAGTTCTCGGAAGGGAGCCAACTAACAAATTTGTAAGGTGCGTACCATTACCCGAAGTAACCAAATTATCATTCATCAGATTTCTGAGCTCAAGTATGTCTCCATTCTTCTTCTTCCTCCTGGATGTGTAGACCTGTCATTCCTCATCCGAGGATTGACTCATCTTATTAATGGATTGATACAAAGGTGGTCGCATAGGTGTAGGACGTTGCACATCATGATCCCCTGAGTCTGAGTAGCATCGACATCTTTCTGGACCTGATGAGATGGTATAGAAACAACAAAATTATTTTCACTTGTAATATGAGTGATAGGATCTAGGGCAGGCGGAGTCTGAAGAATCTCCCTCGCCTCCACGATAGGAGGTTCCAAAAACGGGGGAGCTACAGTGAATGGTTGATATATAGCCTGCGGGAATAGTGACGTCTTCAGGTGTATCCATTTGATGATCGATAGTGTCAATAACTTGGAGCTGATCAGGAGGAGTTGGAATCACTGCCTCTAGCGTAGCACTTTGTTTTTTTGGTATGAGGTGAGGATGTAAATGATGACATTGAAAATTGGAGTGGTCGAACATACGACAGTTTGAATAATATGAAGGAAAAGACTCAATCTCTACCTTCTGCCAATATCCCATGATGTGTGCCCAACAAAATTTCCTCAGAAGCGGAAGAAGTAATATTTCTTTCAACAAGTACTTTGGCTTCAGATAGACGGGAAAAATTAAAAGTTGGAATCTTCGTCTTGAGTGGCTTACCATAAGCTAAGACAATAAAATACAACATATTTTGAGAAAAATAATGAAATTTCAGACCAGGAATGCGAATCCAAACCGCATTGATTGGTGGTTCCGTCTGTGGGTCAAAATTCACAAACCATTTCATAATCTTCATCGCTCTGTTATCCAATCCAAACTATCATTCTAGCAAATAAGAGTGTGTAATCTTCTTCGTTACAAATTTGAATAAGAATGTCTCTCATATAATATTCCAATTTTTCACTCCCCAACAAGGTGCATAAGTTCAAATTCCTTCCGAATAAGCTCTATTTTGGGTTAACCATATAGAAATTTCCCAACCAAGTTCAGACGACAAGAAGTAGCAAGTTGAATACCTTCAGCTTTTATAAAAAGGATGGTAGGCTTCTCATTCTGCTTACCAGGTTTCTTGATGTCTTCCACCCACTTAAACGAAAGAGGGAAAATAACACAATTTAGGTGTACCTGAGGCGTGGACACCTGCAAGAGCAGCTGCATACGATATGTCTGAAGCCATCCAGTGTGCGTTAAGAAAAAAACACGGGAAAAATTGCGTCGACCGAAGCTGAAAAGGAGAACACGCAAGAACAGCAGAAATTGCGAGATGTATCCGCGAGACTGGAATCCGCGCAACTCGCGAGAAGACGAGCGGAGAGCTCCCGAGTCGTAAAGGCTCACGAGACGTGAAGACGGGAGACGAGCTATGCCGCAGAGCAAAACTCGAGAGACCGGGAGATGGGGAGACAAAACAGAATAAGGCGCGAAGACGCCGGAGAAGCAGCGAGGCCGTAACAGTTGCTAGGGTTCGCTTGGGCCGAAAAACTAGCAGAGCCGAGCTTTCACTCTGCTAGAGTTTTGTCATTATGGCGAAACCTGATATTTCTTTGTTGATTTGCTCTTCGTCGTGCTTCCTCTTCGTCGCGCTTCCTCTACATCGTGCGGTGTCGGCTCCTTCGTCGACGGTCATTTCGGCTCTTTCATGCTCGAAGAAGACGAGGTTTGTGCATCGTGCGGCGTCGCTTCTTTGTCGTGTGTCTTCGGTTGTCAGCTGCGGCTCTGGGCTCCTCTCCTGCGGCTCTATTTTCTCGGCTCCATCTCCTGTTGCACTCGCATTTGTCCCCTGCCCGTATGTGAGCTACTTGCAATCCAGACTCAATCCCTGAAGCTTGACACTGTTCAACTCCCTGTTCCATGGCTACTGCTCCTTCTCAACCACCGACTACTTCAGTTTTAAACCTTGGGAAGTCTTCTTTTGTTGATATGGTTGGCTCTATGGGATCAGATCAGGTTTTTTCTCAAGTTTACCACAAATCAATCAAAGGCCAGGAGGACTGCAACCTTTCCAAGAAGACAGGTAAGAAGAGTGGTAAACTGGCTTTGTTCTTCTCAAATGTTGAAGTTTCCAACCTGGTTAACAAGTTTAAATTCACCCTCATTGGGAAATTCCAATCGGGACATTCCAAAATGGAAATCATCCGAAAGGCTTTTGAAAATCTCAAACTATTGGGACTCTGGAAGGTTGGTCTCTTTGATGAGAGACATGTGATGATACAATTACCTAAAATGTAAGACAATATTAATATTTTCCAAAAATTTTATGACAATAGAAGAAAAATATATGAAAAAGCTTAAGTGTTCTTCTGAATTTGACCATAGCCAAGAACCGCCTATAATACCAATCTGGCTTAAACTACATGGGCTAAAGTTGCACTACTTCAAACACCAAGTCCTTTATTCTACTGGAGCTGCACTAGGTAGATCTATGAAATTGGATACATCAGCCTTCAATCTAACCAAGCCTTCGGTTACAACAATTCTTATTGAAAGGGATATCACCCTCCCTGATGTGGACGAAATATGGTATGGTACTGCCCACAATAAGTATTGGCAACCAATTGTCGCAGAAAAAAGACCCTACTACTACAATCACTGTAAACTGTTTGGGCACACACCTGTCAAATGCTTCAAGCTTCAACCACCACATTTGAGATCGGCAGGTCCTAACAACATCCATGGGGAGGAAAATATAGCAGACGCTCTTAATCTTTCATAAATGTTGAATGAGAATTTGACTAATAAGGCTACTCTTCATCAACCAGACCAGCAACTTCCGCCTACTGTTGTTGAGGCAGTTCTTCCTCAGGTCACAAATACTACGAATTTTGTTATAACAGATGCTAAACAAAGTGTCTTAGAACCACTTATTGTGAGAGAAGAGGGTACTCAAGTTCTGAAGGAGTGTCAGGATCAAGGTGTGCTGCATGTTGAGTCAAATAAGCAGTTTACTTCCATCAAAGATCCACCTATTTATCAGACGGAATTACCTCTGGCAGATGATTGACAGTTTTACAAATCTAAGAAGAATAAAAAAGGAATGTCACATCTCAGTAATTATCAGGATGATTGTATCATAGTTTCGGGCGGCAGCCCACATCTCAGTATGTTGCTGGACTCCCTCCCTAGATCCAGGGGAAGGGAAAGCGGTATATCCACCGACTACACCCACCATGATTAGAAGTTTTCTTTTTGTTATATTTTGGGGAATACGTGTAGTTGTAAACCCAAAAAGACTAACATATTAACTAAAAAGAAAAATACAGATACAATGTGTGGGAGGGTCCAAGCATGGCACCCTGCCAACACAATAACCACAAATGATTCCAAAACTAGAAAAAACAAAAAAAGTACATTAGAGACTTAAAGAAAATGTCTAAAAGTGCCGAAATACAAAATATCAGGTGGCTAAAGAGCGACCCAATTTGGTCTTGCATCTATCTCTAGTTCTAAGGAAGGAGCAAGCTAATAAATTGGTAAGATGATTGTCATTGCCAGTAATAACCAATGTATCATCAAATATGTTCCCGAGCTAGAGTCGGCCTCCATTCTTCTTCTTCCTCCTGGAATAGGTCTGTCATTCCTCATCTGAAGATTGGCTCACCTGATCTTGGTCTAAAGTGTGTTGGAGATGTGCAGGTTGTTGAACATTAGAAGTAACTACAAATTGTACTGATTGGTCTGTTATTGGATCAAAGGAGCACTCTCATGTGACTTGGCATATAAGTGAGTCTTCTTAAATAACAGTGAGTGGTATAAGCACAACTGGATTTGTAGCTGCAGTATGGTAGTATTCGTTAGGAACTGCAGTGTTAGAAGAAGGATCAGGTTGCATCTTCTCAACGGGGATGACAGGTGGCTGATTTTTAGCAATATTCAGCCTTAAATGAGGATGCAAACGATAGCAAATAATAGATCTATGGCCAAACATACTGCAATGAGAGCAATAAGGAGAGTGTGATTCTATTTCAACCTTTTGTCAATACCCGTTGTGAGTGGTTCCAATCCATATCTCATCCGAAGCTGGTTGAGTGATATCTCTCTCAACTAACACACAAGTAACAGAGGGTCTGGTGACAGCAAGCGTAGGACTATCAACCTTGAGAGACTTATCATAAACAGTTGCTAAGAGTAGAGAATTTTCAAGTCGAACATATGTAATTTTAACCCCATAAACTTTATCCAAACTGGAATGATAAGGGACTCTGCTTTTGAATCAAAATCAATAGTCAACTTCATAATTTTCATATAACGGTTGTCGATTTCGATAATTTTTTGAGAAAAATGGATGTGTAATCGTCATCGTGAGATAACTAAATCAGTATGTGTCGACCGTCAAGTAAATCAATATTCCAACTGCCCAACAACTTCATAACATCAAATTCTTTTCAAATGATCTCAAGTTTTGGGTGACCATAAAGAAATTTTCTCACTAGAGCAAAACACCACGACTGCGAGAGTATTGGTTTCAACCTCTTGAGAATAAGAGCAGATTTCCTATTTTTTTCCTAGTTTTTTAATAAAGGTGTGATTGCCAACACCTTCAAGAGCCTTGTGAAATGATTGAGAACATTGCAAGATTTATCC
The DNA here is from genome assembly GCF_001263595.1 of Phalaenopsis equestris. Taxonomy (NCBI): domain Eukaryota; kingdom Viridiplantae; phylum Streptophyta; class Magnoliopsida; order Asparagales; family Orchidaceae; genus Phalaenopsis; species Phalaenopsis equestris. The sequence goes on along the minus strand of NW_018164565.1, from coordinate 1,064,651 downwards.
ATACGAAAACCAGTCTCTGAATCTGAAAGAGAAGCACGAGTAGGAATAGAGTGGTCGCCGGCAAGTGCAGTGGCATAGGAATGTATTGTCGATGCCATCTCCACCGACAAGATGATCTGTCGGGCAGGCAACGAGGACGTCGTCTGAACTAGCGAAGTGGGAAGGAGTCGTCGTCGGCCAACAAGGACGTCGTCTTGAAGGAAATGTGAAATCGCTTCGTCTAATAGCGAAGTCGAGTCGTCTGGAAGCTGCAAAGAAGGTGTCGTGCAGGACGCGAGCCGTGACAGCAGGCGTCTTTGAAAAAGAGACGACGCGAGCGAGCGTCGACAACAAGGAGGTCTACGAGTCGAGAAAGCTGTGAGGAAGCGAGAAAATGAGGAAGTCACTGCCAGAAATCGCCATCTGCCGAAACCCTAGCAGAGCCCACAGCCGTAGAATAATTTCCAAGGGTTTATTTAAACTATTAGCAATGTTAGCTAGAAAGAAAAATTATATGAATTTGTGATTGCAAATGATTAATTAAGATACAGTTGCGTAATTTATCTAACAAATAAACATGATGCATTGAGAATTTTTTTAACAAAATTGTAAAATATATTCCCATAGCATAATATATTTGACTTTTAATATCAAACAGGAATATGGAGAACTAAGAGAGTTTGAAATTAAATTATTTAAAATTTTAGAATTATTTCCAAGGGTTTATTTAAACTATTAGCAATATTAGCTAGAAAGGAAAATTATATGAATTTGTGATTGCAGATGATTAATTAAGATACAATTGCGTAATTTATCTAGCAAATAAACATGATGTATTGAAAATTTTTCTAACATAATTGTAAAATATATTCCCACAGCATAATATATTTGACTTTTAATATCAAAAAAGAATATGGAAAACTAGAGGAGAGTTTGAAATTAAATTATTTAAAATTTATTTTATATATATATATATATTGATCACTGCTACAAAACTAGAATTATTTCCAAGGGTTTATTTAAACTATTAGCAATATTAGCTAGAAAGGAAAATTATATGAATTTGTGATTGCATATGATTAATTAAGATACAATTACGTAATTTATCTAGCAAATAAACAAGATGCATTGAGACTTTTTTAACAAAATTGTAAATTATATTCCCACAGCAGAATATATTTGACTTTTAATATCAAAAAAGAATATGGAGAACTAGAGGATATTTTGAAATTAAATTATTTAAAATTTATTATGATTAAAAATGAAATTATGATGAGGGGCTTCACCCGCGCCCGCTCCCGCGTCTACTGACACGGGTCTTCTCCCGCACCTCCTCTCGTGACTTTGAGCGGGATCTACTACTCTCGCTCCTACCGCCCCACTTCCCTTTTTGATTTCTACCTATTCTATCTCACTTGTCTATTTCTTACCTATTTTACTTCTTGCCTACTCTATCCACTAATCCCCCTTATATATATGTGATGTTTGCTTAGGTTACAGAGAGTTTTTGCTTATCTCTAGTTTCAGACTTCTATCTTCGGCATGTTTCCCTTTTGCTTATCTCCCTTTTCGGATGGCAAAAAGATGCTCCGACTGTAACTCGTCTGAGGTGGTGAGTATCTTCGTTTTTTCTCCTCTTCATGCTATTGTCCGGCCACCACACAAGCCATCTGGCCCCACTTCCTACTATCGTCCAGCGACCCAGCTGCCTCCTGGCCACTGTACAAGCCTTTCGGGCCCCCTTCTTGTTGTCGTCCAGCAATCCAGCTACCTCCAAACCGCCGTACAAGCCTTTCGGTCCCTTTTCGTACTACTGTCATTGCTTCCACCCACCTTCCAACAACCGCACCGGCCTTCCAGTCCTTTTCTTGTTGTTGGCCAGCCCCTAGCACCGATTCTTGTTGTTGTCCAGCCTCCAACACTAACTCCTGCAGTTGTCCAGTTAACCGCCTCCTCTCCTGTTCCTTTCTATGCCACCACCGCCACTTGCTACCAGCCTACTCCTAGCAAGCCACCCTCACTCCTCCGTAATCCGGCACCGCAGCTCCGGGTTGTCAAACACCTTCCAGCACGACTGTCACTTCTATCCCTCCCTTTCAGGCCTGCCACTCTCCACAAGAGAGCCTTTTTTGTGTTTTGTGATATTTTTTTTCTTGTTTTGCAGTGTCGTCGTCGTCATTTGTTGTTTACATGTTTGTGTTGTTTTATGTTGAGGATTTGTCGTTGCGGTTTGGAATTCAACAATAAAATATGTCGTTTGACCGTAGTTCGGGTTAACTACGGTATCAGATTAGATATAACTTTTGAATATTACAAAACTCACAAAGAATAAAGTTACAAGAAAAAATTTGAGCTTCACTAGAAGTAGATTGATTTATGTAAGAAGATTGTAAACAACATTAACAAAAAAACCTTTGTACCACTAAGTGGAATCAAGTAAATGAATCTATTATCTTTATTGTGTCCTACTGAGCAACATATTTTCATTTAATTCTAATAAATTTAGATCATATTTTATACAGCATGCCCAAGCCTTTCTAAGTCTATCTCTATTTTTCTACACAAAATTAAAATTCAAAACACGTACTCTTCTAACATGGTCAATAGATGGTCAATGTTTAATGTGACCAAACCATCTAAGACGACTCTCTCTAATCTTGTTCGTCATTGGAGCTACTCCAATCCTTTCACGGATATATTCGTTTCACACTTTGTCTCTAAGTGTAAAGCCACTCATTCACCTGAGCATTCTCATCTCTGTAACACTTAATTTTTAATTTCTCTTATACAAGCCAACATTTTGCACCATAAAGCATTGCTAGTCACCATCATCTTATAAATTTTCCTCTTTTAAGTCTAAGTTGTAATTTTCTATCAGACAATAGGCCCGAAGCATTCCTTCACTTCAAGCATCATAACTTGAATTCTACTAATCCCCATCTATATCACCATCACTTTGAACCATAGACTCGAGATATCTAAAATCTTCATTTCTTTTAACAACTTGATCACTAATTATAACAACCCCGCCCCTAGATCAACTACTACTAACATTACATTCCATGTATTCAGTTTTAGATTTACTCAAACAAAACTCTTTAGATTTTAAAGTGGACATCAATAAATCAAGTTTTTCCTAAAGTCACTCTTACTAGAGATCCGACAAATAATTTAGCATTGATCATTACTATCGTCAAGGATGTTCATACCACTTGAATCTGAGACGCTTTCTGATTGAGAGGAAACTCTTATGAAAAGTGCAAACAAACATTTCAAATCATATTTTCTAGGAGATCAGAAAGGATAAAAAAAAGTATTGTCTCTCCAATATTCATTAAACTTCAGGCAAGGCTGTATAAATGAGTTTATGATGCAGCTCTTCACCTATTAAATGAATATTTTATACTTTGGCACGGCATCATTATATGATTTTTTTGGTTTTACATTGTAATATAGCAATTCACTATAATTATTGCTTGTGCACTCATTTTCATTATTTGGTTATAATAATTTTCTTTAGACACACACATATATAGAGACGGAGAGCAGACCTTGGTCAAACAGTTGATGCAAGTAACAAGCATGTTCTCATCATCACTGACCAGCAAAGGCACAATAACCTGCAAATAGGAAAACACAAATTACTTAAAAAGAAAAACCCATCGGAATTATGACAGAGAACGTTGAATGATGAAAAAAATATTTACACCGGAATAGAAAAGAAATAAAAAAAGTTAATGAATAGAAAAAGTGGTAAATCGGCACATACAGAAAGACATCTACAGGTGTCATACTGGGCCAGCACAATTGACAAGCATTGTTGTGCTTCATTTGAAACCTGTATGGGATAAATAGCTAAGAAGCAAACACACAACAAAAGAATCCGAAGAAGCCGAAGAAGATGACACCTTTGCAACTGAATCATTAGCCGCATGAAGTAACTTTTCAATGACAACTTCAACTGAATCTTCCATCGCCTCTTTCTACCGAAAGTTGTTAAATAGAACAAACAGCAACCATGAAATAAATAAAAAATACAAACAAAATTTCATTTGTGAAGGGCTGAATGTTACCTGGTGGATGAGCATTTGAAGTAACAAAGAAAGAGCAACCTCCCTTATAGAAGAATCGTAATCATTCAAAACATCAAATACAGCGGATAATATTTGATTGAAGTACTGCAGACATAAAATCAGCTGTCAACTAAGGCATCCTCACATTAGTAAAACATTAAAGGTTCACCGAATCCAAACCACTAATATTAAGGAATCCGAATATGGTAAAACTTAATGTAGCAAAACACTAAAAATGATGCCTTGGTGCATAATTATGTCTCATGTACAAATTGAAATGAATGAGTTGGAGATGCAAATCTGTACGCAATGTAAAGACCTAATAATGTGTCACGAAAAAAAAAAAAAAAGGGACAACAGCTACAACAAACATGAATAATGAACCACAACCGTAAATATGAACCTCTTATTCAAGTTTTCGTTGTTTAACGATGGCAATACTAACTTAAGGATAAAAAAAGTGTCCGTTGCTTGATGCTGACTGAAAATATTGAGAACCATAAGTTTATTAAAAATCATCTGTCTTGACATAAACAGACATAAACATTCCATAACTACCAACTGGCATTACATAGTATATAATACTAGAGATAAACAGCATCCATACCGAAGTTAACCCAAAACCCAACAGTGAAAGTAAATTTTATCATGAAAAAGCAAAACAAGATTACAATCAACAACCTTGAACTAGGAAAAACACGGCATAAACAAAAATACCCTGCTAGGGTGAAGTGGGATCATAGCAGTGGCTAGGGGAATAGTGGTTGGAGGGCTATCCAGCAATCAAACAGCCGGCTGAGCAGAGGCAAGGGGATTGGGATGAGTGGCATCAGGCTAGACACGCTGCAGGAGGTGGCCGCAGCAAGCAAAGATGTTTAAGAAAGGCGTGGCAGTAGCAAGGAAGTGGTTGGGAGGGGCGACAACAGCAAGTAGAAGGGGGCAGAGAGGCAGCAACAAGAAGCCAAGGAGAATAGTGTCAGAAATAGGTGGGGATAATCACTAAAACACAACAAATAATATATATATATATATATATATAGTTTTCTTATTTTTGCAATGATAAAAAAGTGTTCTATATTT